>NW_025062645.1:0-4588 GCF_018153295.1 Drosophila grimshawi | reverse complement strand
AATTTCTAGAAATGAGACTTCACGAGACTACATATTTTCAGCTTTAGAAGCAGAGTCAAAATATATAAAAAGGGTCAATGTTGGAAAGAAATTCTAAATCCTGACAATTATTAGCGAAGATAATCCGTTTGAATTTGGAAAACAGAAACTTAAAACGCCTAATTTCAAGCAAATGACTTCGAGACTACATATTTTCATTTTTTGATGCAGAGTCAAAAAATATATATGCAAGGGCTTCATAATGTTGTTGAAATTGTAACTTCCTGACAATTATTGGCGAAGATACATCCGTTTGAATTTCGAAAAGAAACTTGGGGAAAATGTCAATTTCTCGAAATGACTTCTCGAGACCACATATTTTCAGCTATTTACAATAAAATATATAAAGGTCATAATGTCTGAAAAAGAAATTCTAACTTCTGTCAATTATTTCTCAAGGCAAGATACATCCGTTTGAGAGCCTGAAACAGAAACTTAAACGTCAATTTTCGAAATGCATTTCGAGACTACATATCGCTTTGATGCAGGGTCAAAATATATAAAAGGGCTTCATAATGTTGAAAGAAATTAGAAGTCCGACCATTATTGGCGAAGATACATCCATTTGAATTTGGAAACAGAAACTTAAACGTCGATTTCTCCTGGGAAACACTTCAAGACTATATATTTTCAGCCTTGATGCAGAATCAAACTATATAAAAGGGGCTTCATAATGTTGAAAGGAAATCCTAACTTCTGACAATTATTGGCGAAGATACATCCGTTTGAATTTGGAAACCGAAACTTAAAAAACGTCAATTTCTCGAAATGACTTCGAGACTACGATATTTTCAGCTTTTGATGCAGAGTCAAAATATATAAAAAGGGCTTCATAATGTTGAAAGAAATTCTAACTTCTGACAATTATTGGCGAAGATACATCCGTTTGAATTTGGAAACAGAAAACTTAAAACATCAGGTCTGAAATGACTTCGAGACTACATATTTTCAGCTTTGATGCAGAGTCAAAATATATAAAAAAGGGCTTCATAATGTTGAAGAAATTCTAACTTCTGACAATTATTGGCGAAGATACATCCGTTTGAATTTAGAAACAGAAACTTAAAACGTCAATTTCTCGAAATGACTTCGAGACTACATATTTTCAGCTTTTGATGCAGAATCAAAATATATAAAAAGGGCTTCATAATGTTGAAAGAAATTCTAACTTCTGACAATTATTGGCGAAGATACATCCGTTTGAATTTGGAAACAGAAACTTAAAACGTCAATTTCTCGAAATGACTTCGAGACTACATATTTTCAGCTTTTGATGCAGAATCAAAATATATAAAAAGGGCTTCATAATGTTGAAAGAAATTCTAACTTCTGACAATTATTGGCGAAGATACATCCGTTTGAATTTGGAAACAGAAACTTAAAACGTCAATTTCTCGAAATGACTTCAAGACTAAATATTTTCAGCTTTTGATGCAGAATCAAAATATATAAAAAGGGCTTCATAAGTTGAAAGAAATTCTAACTTCTGACAATTATTGGCGAAGATACATCCGTTTGAATTTGGAAACAGAAACTTAAAACGTCAATTTCTCGAAATGACTTCAAGACTACATATTTTCAGCTTTTGATGCAGAATCAAAATATATAAAAAGGGCTTCATAATGTTGAAAGAAATTCTAACTTCGACAATTATTGGCGAAGATACATCCGTTTGAATTTGGAAACAGAAACTTAAAACGTCAATTTCTCGAAATGACTTCGAGACTACATATTTTCAGCTTTTGATGCAGAATCAAAATATATAAAAAGGGCTTCATAATGTTGAAAGAAATTCTAACTTCTGACAATTATTGGCGAAGATACATCCGTTTGAATTTGGAAAACAGAAACTTAAAACGTCAATTTCTCGAAATGACTTCGAGACTACATATTTTCAGCTTTTGATGCAGAATCAAAATATATAAAAAGGGCTTCATAATGTTGAAAGAAATTCTAACTTCTGACAATTATTGGCGAAGATACATCCGTTTGAATTTGGAAACAGAAACTTAAAACGTCAATTTCTCGAAATGACTTCGAGACTACATATTTTCAGCTTTTGATGCAGAATCAAAATATATAAAAAGGGCTTCATAATGTTGAAAGAAATTCTAACTTCTGACAATTATTGGCGAAGATACATCCGTTTGAATTTGGAAACAGAAACTTAAAACGTCAATTTCTCGAAATGACTTCGAGACTACATATTTTCAGCTTTGATGCAGAGTCAAAATATATAAAAAGGGCTTCATAATGTTGAAAGAAATTCTAACTTCTGACAATTATTGGCGAAGATACATCCGTTTGAATTTGGAAACAGAAACTTAAAACGTCAATTTCTCGAAATGACTTCGAGACTACATATTTTCAGCTTTTGATGCAGAATCAAAATATATAAAAAGGGCTTCATAATGTTGAAAGAAATTCTAACTTGGACAATTATTGGCGAAGATACATCCGTTTGAATTTGGAAACAGAAACTTAAAACGTCAATTTCTCGAAATGACTTCGAGACTACATATTTTCAGCTTTTGATGCAGAATCAAAATATATAAAAAGGGCTTCATAATGTTGAAAGAAATTCTAACTTCTGACAATTATTGGCGAAGATACATCCCGGTTTGAATTTGGAAACAGAAACTAAAACGTCAATTTCTCGAAATGACTTCGAGACTACATATTTTCAGCTTTTTGATGCAGAATCAAAATATAAAAAGGGGCTTCATAATGTTGAAAAGAAATTCTAACTTCTGACAATTATTGGCGAAGATAACATCCGTTTGAATTTGGAAACAGAAACTTAAAACGTCAATTTCTCGAAATGACTTCGCAGACTACATATTTTCAGCTTTTTGATGCAGAATCAAAATATATAAAAAGGGCTTCAAATGTTGAAAGAAATTCTCTAACTTCTGACAATTATTGGGCGAAGATACATCCGTTTGAATTTGGAAACAGAAACTTAAAACGTCAATTTCTCGAAATGACTTCGAGACTACATATTTTTTCAGCTTTTGACGAGTCAAAATATATAAAAAGGGCTTCATAATGTTGAAAGAAATTCTAACTTCTGACAATTATTGGCGAAGATACATCCGTTTGAATTTGGAAACAGAAACTTAAAACGTCAATTTCTCGAAATGACTTCGAGACTACATATTTTCAGCTTTTGATGCAGAGTCAAAATATATAAAAAGGGCTTCATAATGTTGAAAGAAATTCTAACTTCTGACAATTATTGGCGAAGATACATCCGTTTGAATTTGGAAACAGAAACTTAAAACGTCAATTTCTCGAATGACTTCGAGACTACATATTTTCAGCTTTTGATGCAGAATCAAAATATATAAAAGGGGCTTATAATGTTGAAAGAAATTCTAACTTCTGACAATTATTGGCGAAGATACATCCGTTTGAATTTGGAAACAGAAACCTAAAACCGTCAATCCTCGAAATGACTTCGAAGACTATATATTTTCAGCTTTGATGCAAATCAAAATATATAAAAAAGGGCTTCATAATGTTGAAAGAAATGGTAACTCCTGACAATTATTGGCGAAGATACATCCATTAAAATTTGGAAACAGAAACTTAAAACGTCAATTTCTCGAAATGACTCCAGACTACATATTTTCAGCTTTTGATGCAGAATCAAAATATATAAAAAGGGCTTCATAATGTTGAAAGAAATTCTAACTTCTGACAATTATTGGAGAAGATACATCCGCTTGAATTTGGAAACAGAAACTTAAAACGTCAATTTCTCGAAATGACTTCGGATTCATATTTTCAGCCTTGCTTTGATGCACAATCAAAATATATAAAAAGGGCTTCATAATGTTGAAAGAAATTCCTAACTTCTGACAATTATTGGCGAAGATACATCCGTTTGAATTTGGAAACAGAAACTTAAAACGTCAACTTTCTCGAAATGACTTCAGACTACATATTTTCAGCTTTTGATGCAGAGTCAAAATATATAAAAAGGGGTTCATAATGTTGAAAAAAGAAATTCAAACTTCTGACAATTATTGGCGAAGATACATCCGTTTGAATTTGGAAAACAGAAACTTAAAACGTCAATTTCTCGAAATGACTTCGAGACTACATATTTTCAGCTTTTGAAGCAGAGTCAAAATATATAAAAAGGGCTTCATAATGTTGAAAGAAATTCTAACTTCTGACAATTATTGGAGAAGATACATCCGTTTGAATTAAGAAACAGAAACTTAAAACGTCAATTTCTCGAAATGACTCGAGACTACACATTTTCAGCTTTGATGCAGAATCAAAAATATATAAAAAGGGCTTCATAATGTTGGAAGAAATACTAACTTCTGACAATTATTGGCGAAGATACATCCGTTTGAATTTGGAAATAGAAACTTAAAACGTCAATTTCTCGAAATCACTTCGAAGACTACATATTTTCAGCTTTTGATGCAGAGTCAAAATATATGAAAAGGGCCTATAATATGGAAAGAAATTCTAACTTCTGATAATTATTGGCGAAGATACATCTGTTTGAATTTGGAAACAGAAACTTAAA
>NW_025062644.1:0-16589 GCF_018153295.1 Drosophila grimshawi | reverse complement strand
TATTGAATGTTTGCCTTATATTTTCTATTAATCAAAGAATATCCCTTAATATCTTTCTTAGATGAGTCGGAAGTCAAATTATTTTAATGCAGTTTTGTTTCGAAGATCAAGCGAATTCTAAAAACACCTTTATAATTGAAATGCGGCAATTTTAGACGAAGATATGGCCATTTATTTCAAGGTAGAGCCTATTTAATGCTTTCCATATATTTTCTATTTATCGAAGAATATCCCTTAATATCTTTCTTAGATGAGTCGGAAGTCAAATTATTTTAATGCAGTTTTGTTCCAAAGATCGAGTGAATTCTAAAAACATCTTTGTAATTGAAATGGTGCAATTTTAGACGAAGATATGGCCAACTATTTATTGCTTTCCATATATTTTCTATTTATCGAAGAATATCCCTTAATATCTTTCTTAGATGAGTCGGAAGTCAAATTATTTTAATGCAGTTTTGTTCCAAAGATCGAGCGAATTCTAAAAACATCTTTATAATTGAAATGAGACAATTTTTGACGAAGATATGACCATTTATTTCAAGGTAGACCCTATTTAATGCTTTCCATATATTTTCTATTTATCGAAGAATATCCCTTAATATCTTTCTTAGATGAGTCGGAAGTCAAATTATTTTAATTCAGTTTTGTTCCAAAGATCGAGTGAATTCTAAAAACACCTTTATAATTGAAATGGGGCAATTTTAGACAAAGATATGGCCATTTATTTCAAGGTTGACCCTATTGAATGTTTGGCTTATATTTTCTATTAATCAAAGAATATCCCTTAATATCTTTCTTAGATGAGTCGGAAGTCAAATTATTTTAATGCAGTTTTGTTCCAAAGATCGAGTGAATTCTAAAAACATCTTTGTAATTGAAATGGGGCAATTTTAGACGAAGATATGGCCATTTATTTCAAGGTAGAGCCTATTTATTGCTTTCCATATATTTTCTATTTATCGAAGAATATCCCTTAATATCTTTCTTAGATGAGTCGGAAGACAAATTATTTTAATGCAGTTTTGTTCCAAAGATCAAGTGAATTCTAAAAACACCTTTATAATTGAAATGGGGCAATTTTTGACGAAGATATGGCCATTTATTTCAAGGTTGACTCTATTTAATGTTTGCCTTATATTTTTTATTTAATCGAAGAATATCCCTTAATATCTTTCTTAGATGAGTCGTAAGTCAAATTATTTTAATGCAGTTTTGTTTCAAAGATCGAGTGAATTCTAAAAACACCTTTATAATTGAAATGGGGCAATTTTTGACGAAGATATGGCCATTTATTTCAAGGTAGACCCTATTTAATGCTTTCCATATATTTTCTATTTATCGAAGAATATCCCTTAATATCTTTCTTAGATGAGTCGGAAGTCAAATTATTTTAATGCAGTTTTGTTCCAAAGATCGAGTGAATTCTAAAAACATCTTTATAATTGAAATGGGGCAATTTTGGACGAAGATATGGCCATTTATTTCAAGGTTGACCCTATTTAATGCTTTCCATATATTTTCTATTAATCAAAGAATATCCCTTAATATCTTTCTTAGATGAGTCGGAAGTCAAATTATTTTAAAGCAGTTTTGTTCCAAAGATCAAGTGAATTCTAAAAACACCTTTATAATTGAAATGGGGCAATTTTAGACAAAGATATGGCCATTTTTTTCAAGGTTGACCCTATTGAATGTTTGCCTTATATTTTCTATTAATCAAAGAATATCCCTCAATATCTTTCTTAGATGAGTCGGAAGTCAAATTATTTTAATGCAGTTTTGTTCCAAAGATCGAGTGAATTCTAAAAACATCTTTATAATTGAAATGGGGCAATTTTAGACGAAGATATGGCCATTTATTTCAAGGTAGAGCCTATTTAATGCTTTCCATATGTTTTCTATTTATCGAAGAATATCCCTTAATATCTTTCTTAGATGAGTCGGAAGTCAAATTACTTAAATGCAATTTTGTTCCAAAGATCGAGTGAATTCTAAAAACACCTTTATAATTGAAATGGGGCAATTTTTGACGAAGATATGGCCATTTATTTCAAGGTAGACCCTATTTAATGCTTTCCATATATTTTCTATTAATCAAAGAATATCCCTTAATATCTTTCTTAGATGAGTCGGAAGTCAAATTATTTTAATGCAGTTTTGTTCCAAAGATCAAGTGAATTCTAAAAACACCTTTATAATTGAAATGGGGCAATTTTAGACAAAGATATGGCCATTTATTTCAAGGTTGACCCTATTTAATGTTTGACTTATATTTTCTATTAATCGAAGAATATCCCTTAATATCTTTCTTAGATGAGTCGGAAGTCAAATTATTTTAATGCAGTTTTGTTCCAAAGATCGAGTGAATTTTAAAAACACCTTTATAATTGAAATGGAGCAATTTTAGACGAAGATATGGCCATTTATTTCAAGGTTGACTCTATTTAATGTTTGCCTTATATTTTCTATTAATCGAAGAATATCCCTTAATATCTTTCTTAGATGAGTCGGAGGTCAAATTATTTTAATGCAGTTTTGTTCCAAAGATTAATTGGATTCTAAAAACACCTTTATGATTGAAATGGGGCAATTTTAGACGAAGATATGGCCATTTATTTCAAGGTAGAGCCTATTTAATGCTTTCCATATATTTTCTATTTATCGAAGAATATTTCTTAATATATTTCTTAGATGAGTCGGAAGTCAAATTATTTTAATGCAGTTTTGTTCCAAAGATCGAGCGAATTCTAAAAACATCTTTATAAGTGAAATGAGGCAATTTTTGACGAAGATATGGCCATTTATTTCAAGGTAGACCCTATTTAATGCTTTCCATATATTTTCTATTTATCGAAGAATATCCCTTAATATCTTTCTTAGATGAGTCGGAAGACAAATTATTTTAATGCAGTTTTGTTCCAAAGATCGAGTCAATTCTAAAAACACCTTTATAATTGAAATGGGGCAATCTTAGACAAAGATATGGCCATTTTTTTCAAGGTTGACCCTATTGAATGTTTGGCTTATATTTTCTATTAATCAAAGAATATCCCTTAATATCTTTCTTAGATGAGTCGGAAGTCAAATTATTTTAATGCAGTTTTGTTCCAAAGATCGAGTAAATTCTAAAAACATCTTTGTAATTGAAATGGGGCAATTTTAGACGAATATATGGCCATTTATTTCAAGGTAGAGCCTATTTATTGCTTTCCATATATTTTCTATTTATCGAAGAATATCCCTTAATATCTTTCTTAGATGAGTCGAAAGACCAATTATTTTAATGCAGTTTTGTTCCAAAGATCGACTGAATTCTAAAAACACCTTTATAATTGAAATGGGGCAATTTTTGACGAAGATATGGCCATTTATTTCAAGGTTGACTCTATTTAATGTTTGGTTTATATTTTCTATTAATCGAAGAATATCTCTTAATATCTTTTTTAGATGAGTCGTAAGTCAAATTATTTTAATGCAGTTTTGTTTCAAAGATCAAGTTAATTTTAAAAACACCTTTATAATTGAAAGGGGGCAATTTTTGACGAAGATATGGCCATTTATTTCAAGGTAGACCCTATTTAATGCTTTCCATATATTTTCTGTTAATCAAGAATATCCCTTAATATCTTTCTTAGATGAGTCGGAAATCAAATTATTTTAATGCAGTTTTGTTCCAAAAATAAAGTGAATTCTAAAAACACCTTTATAATTGAAATGGGGCAATTTTTGACGAAGATATGGCCATTTTTTCAAGGTTGACCCTATTGAATGTTTGGCTTATATTTTCTATTAATCAAAGAATATCCCTTAATATCTTTCTTAGATGAGTCGGAAGTCAAATTATTTTAATGCAGTTTTGTTCCAAAGATCGAGTGAATTCTAAAAACATCTTTGTAATTGAAATGGGGCAATTTTAGACGAAGATATGGCCATTTATTTCAAGGTAGAGCCTATTTATTGCTTTCCATATATTTTCTATTTATGGAAGAATATCCCTTAATATCTTTCTTAGATGAGTCGGAAGACAAATTATTTTAATGCAGTTTTGTTCCAAAGATCAAGTGAATTCTAAAAACACCTTTATAATTGAAATGGGGCAATTTTTGACGAAGATATGGCCATTTATTTCAAGGTTGACTCTATTTAATGTTTGCCTTACATTTTTTTTAATCGAAGAATATCTCTTAATATCTTTCTTAGATGAGTCGTAAGTCAAATTATTTTAATGCAGTTTTGTTTCAAAGATCGAGTGAATTCTAAAAACACCTTTATAATTGAAATGGGGCAATTTTTGACGAAGATATGGCCATTTATTTCAAGGTTGACCCTATTTAATGCTTTCCATATATTTTCTATTTATCGAAGAATATCCCTTAATATCTTTCTTAGATGAGTCGGAAGTCAAATTATTTTAATGCAGTTCTGTTTCAAAGATCGAGTGAATTCTAAAAACATCTTTATAATTGAAATGGGGCAATTTTTGACGAAGATATGGCCATTTATTTCAAGGTAGACCCTATTTAATGCTTTCCATATATTTTCTGTTAATCAAAGAATATCCCTTAATATCTTTCTTAGATGAGTCGGAAGTCAAATTATTTTAATGCAGTTTTGTTTCGAAGATCAAGTGAATTCCAAAAACACCTTTATAATTGAAATGGGGCAATTTTAGACAAAGATATGGCCATTTATTTCAAGGTTGACCCTATTGAATGTTTGGCTTATATTTTCTATTAATCAAAGAATATCCCTTAATATCTTTCTTAGATGAGTCGGAAGTCAAATTATTTTAATGCAGTTTTGTTCCAAAGATTAATTGGATTCTAAAAACACCTTTATGATTGAAATGGGACAATTTTAGACGAAGATATGGCCATTTATTTCAAGGTAGAGCCTATTTATTGCTTTCCATATATTTTCTATTTATCGAAGAATATCTCTTAATATCTTTCTTATATGAGTCGTAAGTCAAATTATTTTAATGCAGTTCTGTTTCAAAGATCGAGTGAATTCTAAAAACATCTTTATAATTGAAATGGGGCAATTTTTGACGAAGATATGGCCATTTATTTCAAGGTAGACCCTATTTAATGCTTTCCATATATTTTCTATTAATCAAAGAATATCCCTTAATATCTTTCTTAGATGAGTCGGAAGTCAAATTATTTTAATGCAGTTTTGTTCCAAAGATCGAGTGAATTCTAAAAACACCTTTATAATTGAAATGGGGCAATTTTAGACAAAGATATGGCCATTTATTTCAAGGTTGACCATATTTAATGCTTTCCATATATTTTCTGTTAATCAAAGAATATCCCTTAATATCTTTCTTAGATGAGTCGGAAGTCAAATTATTTTAATGCAGTTTTGTTCCAAAGATCGAGTGAATTTTAAAAACACCTTTATAATTGAAATGGAGCAATTTTAGACGAAGATATGGGCATTTATTTCAAGGTTGACCCTATTGAATGTTTGCCTTATATTTTCTATTAATCGAAGAATATCTCTTAATATCTTTCTTAGATGAGTCGGAGGTCAAATTATTTTAATGCAGTTTTGTTCCAAAGATTAATTGGATTCTAAAAACACCTTTATGATTGAAATGGGACAATTTTAGACGAAGATATGGCCATTTATTTCAAGGTAGAGCCTATTTATTGCTTTCCATATATTTTCTATTTATCGAAGAATATCCCTTAATATCTTTCTTAGATGAGTCGGAAGACAAATTATTTTAATGCAGTTTTGTTCCAAAGATCGAGCGAATTCTAAAAACATCTTTATAAGTGAAATGAGGCAATTTTTGACGAAGATATGGCCATTTATTTCAAGGTAGACCCTATTTAATGCTTTCCATATATTTTCTATTTATCGAAGAATATCCCTTAATATCTTTCTTAGATGAGTCGGAAGACAAATTATTTTAATGCAGTTTTGTTCCAAAGATCAAGTCAATTCTAAAAACACCTTTATAATTGAAATGGGGCAATTTTAGACAAAGATATGGCCATTTATTTCAAGGTTGACCATATTTAATGTTTGGCTTATATTTTCTATTAATCAAAGAATATCCCTTAATATCTTTCTTAGATGAGTCGAAAGTCAAATTATTTTAATGCAGTTTTGTTCCAAAGATCGAGTGAATTCTAAAAACATCTTTGTAATTGAAATGGGGCAATTTTAGACGAAGATATGGCCATTTATTTCAAGGTAGAGCCTATTTATTGCTTTCCATATATTTTCTATTTATCGAAGAATATCCCTTAATATCTTTCTTAGATGAGTCGGAAGTCAAATTATTTTAATGCAGTTTTGTTCCAAAGATCGACTGAATTCTAAAAACATCTTTATAATTGAAATGGGGCAATTTTTGACGAAGATATGGCCATTTATTTCAAGGTAGAGCCTATTTAATGCTTTCCATTTATTTTCTATTTATCGAAGAATATCCCTTAATATCTTTCTTAGATGAGTCGGAAGTCAAATTATTTTAATGCAGTTTTGTTCCAAAGATTGAGTGAATCCTAAAAACATCTTTATAATTGAAATGGGGCAATTTTAGACGAAGATATGGCCATTTATTTCAAGGTAGAGCCTATTTAATGCTTTCCATATATTTTCTATTTATCGAAGAATATCCCTTAATATCTTTCTTAGATGAGTCGGAAGACAAATTATTTTAATGCAGTTTTGTTCCAAAGATCGAGTGAATTCTAAAAACACCTTTATAATTGAAATGGGGCAATTTTTGACGAAGATATGGCCATTTATTTCAAGGTTGACTCTATTTAATGTTTGCCTTATATTTTTTATTAATCGAAGAATATCTCTTAATATCTTTCTTAGATGAGTCGTAAGTCAAATTATTTTAATGCAGTTTTGTTTCAAAGATCGAGTGAATTCTAAAAACACCTTTATAATTGAAATGGGGCAATTTTTGACGAAGATATGGCCATTTATTTCAAGGTAGACCCTATTTAATGCTTTCCATATATTTTCTATTTATCGAAGAATATCCCTTAATATCTTTCTTAGATGAGTCGGAAGTCAAATTATTTTAATGCAGTTTTGTTCCAAAGATCGAGTGAATTCTAAAAACATCTTTATAATTGAAATGGGGCAATTTTTGACGAAGATATGGCCATTTATTTCAAGGTAGACCCTATTTAATGCTTTCCATATATTTTCTATTAATCAAAGAATATCCCTTAACATCTTTCTTAGATGAGTCGGAAGTCAAATTATTTTAATGCAGTTTTGTTCCAAAGATCGAGTGAATTCTAAAAACACCTTTATAATTGAAATGGGGCAATTTTAGACGAAGATATGGCCATTTATTTCAAGGTTGACCCTATTTAATGTTTGCCTTATATTTTCTATTAATCAAAGAATATCCCTTAATATCTTTCTTAGATGAGTCGGAAGTCAAATTATTTTAATGCAGTTTTGTTTCAAAGATCGAGTGAATTCTAAAAACACCTTTATAATTGAAATGGGGCAATTTTTGACGAAGATATGGCCATTTATTTCAAGGTTGACTCTATTTAATGTTTGCCTTATATTTTCTATTAATCGAAGAATATCTCTTAATATCTTTCTTAGATGAGTCGGAGGTCAAATTATTTTAATGCAGTTTTGTTCCAAAGATTAATTGAATTCTAAAAACACCTTTATGATTGAAATGGGGCAATTTTAGACGAAGATATGGCCATTTATTTCAAGGTAGAGCCTATTTAATGCTTTCCATATATTTTCTATTTATCGAAGAATATTTCTTAATATATTTCTTAGATGAGTCGGAAGTCAAATTATTTTAATGCAGTTTTGTTTCAAAGATCGAGCGAATTCTAAAAACATCTTTATAAGTGAAATGAGGCAATTTTTGACGAAGATATGGCCATTTATTTCAAGGTAGACCCTATTTAATGCTTTCCATATATTTTCTATTTATCGAAGAATATCCCTTAATATCTTTCTTAGATGAGTCGGAAGACAAATTATTTTAATGCAGTTTTGTTCCAAAGATCGAGTGAATTCTAAAAACACCTTTATAATTGAAATGGGGCAATTTTAGACAAAGATATGGCCATTTTTTTTCAAGGTTGACCCTATTGAATGTTTGGCATATATTTTCTATTAATCGAAGAATATCCCTTAATATCTTTCTTAGATGAGTCGGAAGTCAAATTATTTTAATGCAGTTTTGTTCCAAAGATCGAGTAAATTCTAAAAACACCTTTATAATTGAAATGGGGCAATTTTAGACGAAGATATGGCCATTTATTTCAAGGTAGACCCTATTTAATGTTTGGCTTATATTTTCTATTAATCGAAGAATATCCCTTAATATCTTTCTTAGATGAGTCGGAAGTCAAATTATTTTAATGCAGTTTTGTTTCAAAGATCAAGTGAATTCTAAAACACACTTTATAATTGAAATGGGGCAATTTTAGACGAAGATATGGCCATTTATTTCAAGGTAGACCCTATTTAATGCTTTCCATATATTTTCTATTTATCGAAGAATATCCCTTAATATCTTTCTTAGATGAGTCGGAAGTCAAATTATTTTAATGCAGTTTTGTTCCAAAGATCGGGTGAATTCTAAAAACACCCTTTATAATTGAAATGGGGCAATCTTAGACAAAGATATGGCCATTTTTTTCAAGGTTGACCCTATTGAATGTTTGCTTATATTTTCTATTAATCGAAGAATATCCCTTAATATCTTTCTTAGATGAGTCGGAAGTCAAATTATTTTAATGCAGTTTTGTTCCAAAGATCGAGTGAATTCTAAAAACATCTTTATAATTGAAATGGGGCAATTTTAGACGAAGATATGGCCATTTATTTCAAGGTAGACCCTATTTAATGCTTTCCATATATTTTCTATTTATCGAAGAATATCCCTTAATATCTTTCTTAGATGAGTCGGAAGTCAAATTATTTTAATGCAGTTTTGTTCCAAAGATCAAGTGAATTCTAAAAACACCTTTATAATTGAAATGGGGCAATTTTTGACGAAGATATGGCCATTTATTTCAAGGTAGACCCTATTTAATGCTTGCCATACATTTTCATTTAATCGAAGAATATCCCTTAATATCTTTCTTAGATAAGTCGGAAGTCAAATTATTTTAATGCAGTTTTGTTTCAAAGATCGAGTGAATTCTAAAAACACCTTTATAATTGAAATGGGGCAATTTTTGACGAAGATATGGCCATTTATTTCAAGGTTGACCCTATTTAATGCTTTCCATATATTTTCTATTTATCGAAGAATATCCCTTAATATCTTTCTTAGATGAGTCGGAAGTCAAATTATTTTAATGCAGTTTTGTTTCAAAGATCAAGTGAATTCTAAAAACATCTTTATAATTGAAATGGGGCAATTTTAGACGAAGATATGGCCATTTATTTCAAGGTAGACCCTATTTAATGCTTTCCATATATTTTCTATTAATCGAAGAATATCCCTTAATATCTTTCTTAGATGAGTCGGAAGTCAAATTATTTTAATGCAGTTTTGTTCCAAAGATCGAGTGAATTCTAAAAACACCTTTATAATTGAAATGGGGCAATTTTAGACAAAGATATGGCCATTTTTTTCAAGGTTGACCCTATTGAATGTTTGGCTTATATTTTCTATTAATCAAAGAATATCCCTTAATATCTTTCTTAGAAGAGTCGGAAGTCAAATTATTTTAATGCAGTTTTGTTTCAAAGATCAAGTGAATTCTAAAAACACCTTTATAATTGAAATGGGGCAATTTTAGACGAAGATATGGCCATTTATTTCAAGGTAGAGCCTATTTAATGCTTTCCATATATTTTCTATTTATCGAAGAATATCCCTTAATATCTTTCTTAGATGAGTCGGAAGTCAAATTATTTTAATGCAGTTTTGTTCCAAAGATCGAGTGAATTCTAAAAACACCTTTATAATTGAAATGGGGCAATTTTAGACGAAGATATGGCCATTTATTTCAAGGTAGACCCTATTTAATGCTTTCCATATATTTTCTATTTATCGAAGAATATCCCTTAATATCTTTCTTAGATGAGTCGGAAGTCAAATTATTTTAATGCAGTTTTGTTTCAAAGATCGAGTGAATTCTAAAAACACCTTTATAATTGAAATGGGGCAATTTTAGACGAAGATATGGCCATTTATTTCAAGGTAGACCCTATTTAATGCTTTCCATATATTTTCTATTTATCGAAGAATATCCCTTAATATCTTTCTTAGATGAGTCGGAAGTCAAATTATTTTAATGCAGTTTTGTTCCAAAGATCGAGTGAATTCTAAAAACACCTTTATAATTGAAATGAGGCAATTTTGACGAAGATATGGCCATTTATTTCAAGGTAGACCCTATTTAATGCTTTCCATATATTTTCTATTAATCGAAGAATATCCCTTAATATCTTTCTTAGATGAGTCGGAAGTCAAATTATTTTAATGCAGTTTTGTTCCAAAGATCGAGTGAATTCTAAAAACATCTTTATAATTGAAATGGGGCAATTTTTGACTGAAGATATGGCCATTTATTTCAAGGTAGACCCTATTTAATGCTTTCCCTATATTTTCTATTTATCGAAGAATATCCCTTAATATCTTTCTTAGATGAGTCGGAAGTCAAATTATTTTAATGCAGTTTTGTTTCAAAAGATCAAGTGAATTCTAAAAACACCTTTATAATTGAAATGGGGCAATTTTTAGACAAAGATATGGCCATTTATTTCAAGGTTGACCCTATTTAATGTTTTCCATATATTTTCTATTAATCAAAGAATATCCCTTAATATCTTTCTTAGATGAGTCGGAAGTCAAATTATTTTAATGCAGTTTTGTTCCAAAGATCGAGTGAATTCTAAAAACACCTTTATAATTGAAATGGGGCAATTTTAGACGAAGATATGGCCATTTATTTCAAGGTAGACCCTATTTAATGTTTGCCTTATATTTTCTATTAATCGAAGAATATCCCTTAATATCTTTCTTAGATGAGTCGGAAGTCAAATTATTTTAATGCAGTTTTGTTTCAAAGATCAAGTGAATTCTAAAAACACCTTTATAATTGAAATGGGGCAATTTTTGACGAAGATATGGCCATTTATTTCAAGGTAGACCCTATTTAATGCTTTCCATATATTTTCTATTTATCGAAGAATATCCCTTAATATCTTTCTTAGATGAGTCGGAAGTCAAATTATTTTAATGCAGTTTTGTTCCAAAGATCGAGCGAATTCTAAAAACACCTTTATAATTGAAATGGGGCAATTTTAGACGAAGATATGGCCATTTATTTCAAGGTAGACCCTATTTAATGCTTTCCATATATTTTCTATTTATCGAAGAATATCCCTTAATATCTTTCTTAGATGAGTCGGAAGACAAATTATTTTAATGCAGTTTTGTTCCAAAGATCGAGTGAATTCTAAAAACACCTTTATAATTGAAATGGGGCAATTTTTGACGAAGATATGGCCATTTATTTCAAGGTTGACCCTATTTAATGTTTGCCTTATATTTTCTATTAATCGAAGAATATCCCTTAATATCTTTCTTAGATGAGTCGGAAGTCAAATTATTTTAATGCAGTTTTGTTCCAAAGATCGAGTAAATTCTAAAAACATCTTTATAATTGAAATGGGGCAATTTTTGACGAAGATATGGCCATTTATTTCAAGGTAGACCCTATTTAATGCTTTCCATATATTTTCTATTTATCGAAGAATATCCCTTAATATCTTTCTTAGATGAGTCGGAAGACAAATTATTTTAATGCAGTTTTGTTCCAAAGATCGAGTGAATTCTAAAAACACCTTTATAATTGAAATGGGGCAATTTTAGACAAAGATATGGCCATTTATTTCAAGGTTGACTCTATTTAATGTTTGCCTTATATTTTCTATTAATCGAAGAATATCTCTTAATATCTTTCTTAGATGAGTCGAAAGTCAAATTATTTTAATGCAGTTTTGTTCCAAAGATCGAGTGAATTCTAAAAACACCTTTATAATTGAAATGGGGCAATTTTTGACGAAGATATGGCCATTTATTTCAAGGTAGACCCTATTTAATGCTTTCCATATATTTTCTATTTATCGAAGAATATCCCTTAATATCTTTCTTAGATGAGTCGGAAGTCAAATTATTTTAATGCAGTTTTGTTCCAAAGATCGAGTGAATTCTAAAAACATCTTTATAATTGAAATGGGGCAATTTTTGACGAAGATATGGCCATTTATTTCAAGGTAGACCCTATTTAATGCTTTCCATATATTTTCTATTTATCGAAGAATATCCCTTAATATCTTTCTTAGATGAGTCGGAAGTCAAATTATTTTAATGCAGTTTTGTTCCAAAGATCGAGTGAATTCCAAAAACACCTTTATAATTGAAATGGGGCAATTTTTGACGAAGATATGGCCATTTATTTCAAGGTAGACCCTATTTAATGCTTTCCATATATTTTCTATTTATCAAAGAATATCCCTTAATATCTTTCTTAGATGAGTCGGAAGTCAAATTATTTTAATGCAGTTTTGTTCCAAAGATCGAGTGAATTCTAAAAACATCTTTATAATTGAAATGGGGCAATTTTTGACGAAGATATGGCCATTTATTTCAAGGTAGACCCTATTTAATGCTTTCCATATATTTTCTATTTATCGAAGAATATCCCTTAATATCTTTCTTAGATGAGTCGGAAGTCAAATTATTTTAATGCAGTTTTGTTCCAAAGATCGAGTGAATTCTAAAAACATCTTTATAATTGAAATGGGGCAATTTTTGACGAAGATATGGCCATTAATTTCAAGGTAGACCCTATTTAATGCTTTCCATATATTTTCTATTTATCGAAGAATATCCCTTAATATCTTTCTTAGATGAGTCGGAAGTCAAATTATTTTAATGCAGTTTTGTTCCAAAGATCGAGTGAATTCTAAAAACATCTTTATAATTGAAATGGGGCAGTTTTGACGAAGATATGGCCATTTATTTCAAGGTAGACCCTATTTAATGCTTTCCATATATTTTCTATTTATCGAAGAATATCCCTTAATATCTTTCTTAGATGAGTCGGAAGTCAAATTATTTTAATGCAGTTTTGTTCCAAAGATCGAGCGAATTCTAAAAACACCTTTTTAATTGAAATGGGGCAATTTTTGACGAAGATATGGCCATTTATTTCAAGGTAGACCCTATTTAATGCTTTCCATATATTTTCTATTTATCGAAGAATATCCCTTAATATCTTTCTTAGATGAGTCGGAAGTCAAATTATTTTAATGCAGTTTTGTTCCAAAGATCGAGTGAATTCTAAAAACACCTTTATAATTGAAATGGGGCAATTTTGACGAAGATATGGCCATTTATTTCAAGGTAGACCCTATTTAATGCTTTCCATATATTTTCTATTTATCGAAGAATATTCCTTAATATCTTCTTAGATGAGTCGGAAGTCAAATTATTTTAATGCAGTTTTGTTCCAAAGATTAAGCGAATTCTAAAAACACCTTTATAATTGAAGTGAGGCAATTTTTGACGAAGATATGGCTATTTATTTCAAGGTAGACCCTATTTAATGCTTTCCATATATTTTCTATTTATCGAGAATATCCCTTAATATCTTTCTTAGATGAGTCGGAAGTCAAACTATTCCTCTAATGCAGTTTTGTTTCAAAGATCGACTTAGTACCCTAAAAACAACTTTATAATTGAAACAAGTAAATTTTTAATGAAGATATAGGCATTTATTTCAAGGTATACCCTATTTAATGCTTCCATATATATTTTCATTTATCGAAGAATATCCCTTAATATCTGTATCTTAGATGAGTCGGAAGTCAAATTATTTTAATGCAGTTTTTGTTCCAAAGAATAAGGGAATTTAAAACAATTCCTTTATAATTATTGAAATGGGGCAATTTTTGACGAAGATGTGGCCATTTATGCATACTTGCAGACTTTATTTAATGCTTTCCATATATTATTTATCGAAGAATATCCCTTAATATCTTTCTTAGATGAGGGGGAAGTCAAATTATTTTAATGCAGTTTTGTTCCAAAGACGAGTGAATTCCTAAAAACATCTTTATAATTGAAATGGGGCAATTTTTTACGAAGATATGGGCCATTTATTTCAAGGTAGACCCTATTTAATGCTTTCCATATATTTTCTATTTATCGAAGAATATCCCTTAATATCTTTTTAGATGAGTCGGAAGTCAAATTATTTTAATGTAGTTTTGTTTCAAAGATTATGAATTTAAACAGCTTATAATTGAAGTAAGGCAATTTTTGACGAAGATATGGCCATTTATTTAAGGTAGACCCTATTTAATGCTTTCCATATATTTTTTCTATTTATCGAAGAATATCCCTTAATATCTTTTTTATGAGGCCGGAAGCTAATTGTTTGAATGCACTTTTGTTCCAAAGATCAAGTGAGTTCTAAGAACACCTTTATAATTGAAATAAGGCAATTTTGACGAAGATATAGCCATTTATTTCAAGTGTATATCCTATTTTAATGCTTTCCATATATTTTCTATTTATCAAAGAATATCCCTTAATATCTTTCTTAGATGAGTCGGAAGTCAAATTATTTTTAATGCAGTTTTGTTCCAAAGATCGAGGGAATTCTAAAACCCCTTTGCAATTGAAATGGGGCAATTTTGACGAAGATATGGCCATTTATTTCAAGGTAGACCCTATTTAATGCTTTCAATATATTTTCTATTTATCGAAGAATATCCCTTAATACTTCTTTCTTATTTAGTCGGAATTAAATTATTAATGTGCTGTTTTTGTTCCAAAGATCGAGCGAATTCTAAAAACACCTTTATAATTGAAATGGGTCAATTTTTGACGAAGATATGGCCATTTATTTCAAGGTAGACCCTATTTAATGCTTTCCATATATTTTCTATTTATCGAAGAATATCCCTTAATATCTTTTCTTAGATGAGTCGGAAGTCAAATTATTTAATGCAGTTTTGTTTCAAAGATTAAGCGAATTCTAAAAACACCTTTATAATTGAAATGGGGCAATTTTTGACGAAGATATGGCCATTTATTTCATGGGTAGACCCTATCTTAATGCTTTCCATATATTTTCTATTTATCGAAGAATATCCCTTAATATCTTTTTTAGATGAGTCGGAAGTCAAATTATTTAATGCAGTTTTGTTTCAAAGATTAAGCTGAATTGGGAAAACACCTTTATAATTGAAGTGGGGCAATTTTTGACGAAGATATGGCCATTTATTTCAAGGTAGACCCTATTTAATGCTTTCCATATTTTCTATTTATCGAAATATCCCTTAATATCTTTCTTAGATGAGTCGGAAGTCCAAATTATTTTAATGCAGTTTTGTTCCAGCGATCGAGTGAATTCTAAAAACACCTTTGGTAATTGAAATGGGCAATTTTTGACGAAGATATGGCCATTTATTTCAAGGTAGACCTTATTTACCGCTTTCATATATTTTCTATTTATCGAATATCCCTTAATATCTTTCTTAGATGAGTCGGAAGTCAAATTATTTTAATGCAAGCCTTGTTTCAAAGATTACGAATTCTAAAACACCTTATAATTGAAGTGGGGCAATTTTTGACGAAGATATACGCCCATTAAGTTTCCCAAGGTTGACCCTATTTAATGCTTTCCATATA
This sequence comes from Drosophila grimshawi, assembly GCF_018153295.1. Taxonomy (NCBI): domain Eukaryota; kingdom Metazoa; phylum Arthropoda; class Insecta; order Diptera; family Drosophilidae; genus Drosophila; species Drosophila grimshawi. Next base: position 901 of record NW_025062644.1, on the reverse strand, counting down.
TTTTCCATTTATCGAAGAATATCCCTTAATATCTTTTCTGGATGAGTCGGAAGTCAAATTATTTTAATGCAGTTTTGTTTAAAAGATCAAGCGAATTCTAAAAACACCTTTATAATTGAAATGGGGTAATTTTTTTTGACGAAGATATGGCTACTTATTTCAAGGTATCGCCTATTTAATGCTTTCCATATATTTTCTATTTATCGAAGAATATCCTTTTAATATCTTTTTTGGATGAGTCGGAAGTCAAATTATTTTAATGCACTTTTGTTCCAAAGATCAAGTGAATTCTAAGAACACCTCAGTCTTGAAATGGGGCAATTTTGACGAAGATATAGCTGTATTTATTTCGTTGTGAGACCCTAATTAATGCTTTCCTTATATTTTTCTTATTTATCGAAGAATATCCCTTATTATCTTTCTGAGATGAGTTTGAAGTCAAATATTTAATGTGTTTTGTTCCAAAGATCAAGTTAAATTTAAAAACACCTTTTATAATTGAAATGGGGCAATTTTTGACGAAGATACGGCCATTTATTTCACGGTAGACCCTATTTAATGCTTTCCATATATTTTCTATTTATCGAAGAATATCCCTTAATATCTTTCTTAGGATGAGTTTGAAGTCAAATTATTTTGAATGCAGTTTTGTTCCAAAGACGAGTGAATTCTAAAACATCTTTTATAATTGAAATGGGGCAATTTTTGACGAAGATATGGCCATTTATTTCAAGGTAAACCCTATTTAATGCTTTCATATATTTTCTATTTATCGAAGAATATCCTTTAATATCTTTCTTAGATGAGTCGGAAGTCAAATTATTTTAATGCAGTTTTGTTTCAAAGATTAAGCACTCTAAAAACACCTAATAATTGAAGTGGGGCAATTTTTGACGAAGAT
>NW_025062643.1:0-6875 GCF_018153295.1 Drosophila grimshawi | reverse complement strand
GAAATGACTTCGAGACTACATATTTTCAGCTTTTTGATGCAGAATCAAAATATATAAAAGGGCTTCATAATGTTGAAAGAAATTCTAACTTCTGACAATTATTGGCGAAGTACATCCGTTTGAATTTGGAAACAGAAACTTAAAACGTCAATTTCTCAGAAATGACTTCAGACTACATATTTTCAGCTTTTGATGCAGAGTCAAAATATATAAAAAGGGCTTCATAATGTTGAAAGAAATTCTAACTTCTGACAATTATTGGCGAAGATACATCCGTTTGAATTTGGAAACAGAAACTTAAAACGTCAATTTCTCAGAAATGACTTCGAGACTACATATTTTCAGCTTTTGATGCAGAGTCAAAATATATAAAAAGGGCTTCATAATGTTGAAAGAAATTCTAACTTCTGACAATTATTGGCGAAGATACATCCGTTTGAATTTGGAAACAGAAACTTAAAACGTCAATTTCTCGAAATGACTTCGAGACTACATATTTTCAGCTTTTGATGCAGAGTCAAAATATATAAAAAGGGCTTCATAATGTTGAAAGAAATTCTAACTTCTGACAATTATTGGCGAAGATACATCCGTTTGAATTTGGAAACAGAAACTTAAAACGTCAATTTCTCGAAATGACTTCGAGACTACATATTTTCAGCTTTTGATGCAGAATCAAAATATATAAAAAGGGCTTCATAATGTTGAAAGAAATTCTAACTTCTGACAATTATTGGCGAAGATACATCCGTTTGAATTTGGAAACAGAAACTTAAAACGTCAATTTCTCGAAATGACTTCGAGACTACATATTTTCAGCTTTTGATGCAGAGTCAAAATATATAAAAAGGGCTTCATAATGTTGAAAGAAATTCTAACTTCTGACAATTATTGGCGAAGATACATCCGTTTGAATTTGGAAACAGAAACTTAAAACGTCAATTTCTCGAAATGACTTCGAGACTACATATTTTCAGCTTTTGATGCAGAGTCAAAATATATAAAAAGGGCTTCATAATGTTGAAAGAAATTCTAACTTCTGACAATTATTGGCGAAGATACATCCGTTTGAATTTGGAAACAGAAACTTAAAACGTCAATTTCTCGAAATGACTTCGAGACTACATATTTTCAGCTTTTGATGCAGAGTCAAAATATATAAAAAGGGCTTCATAATGTTGAAAGAAATTCTAACTTCTGACAATTATTGGCGAAGATACATCCGTTTGAATTTGGAAACAGAAACTTAAAACGTCAATTTCTCGAAATGACTTCGAGACTACATATTTTCAGCTTTTGATGCAGAGTCAAAATATATAAAAAGGGCTTCATAATGTTGAAAGAAATTCTAACTTCTGACAATTATTGGCGAAGATACATCCGTTTGAATTTGGAAACAGAAACTTAAAACGTCAATTTCTCGAAATGACTTCGAGACTACATATTTTCAGCTTTTGATGCAGAGTCAAAATATATAAAAAGGGCTTCATAATGTTGAAAGAAATTCTAACTTCTGACAATTATTGGCGAAGATACATCCGTTTGAATTTGGAAACAGAAACTTAAAACGTCAATTTCTCGAAATGACTTCGAGACTACATATTTTCAGCTTTTGATGCAGAGTCAAAATATATAAAAAGGGCTTCATAATGTTGAAAGAAATTCTAACTTCTGACAATTATTGGCGAAGATACATCCGTTTGAATTTGGAAACAGAAACTTAAAACGTCAATTTCTCGAAATGACTTCGAGACTACATATTTTCAGCTTTTGATGCAGAGTCAAAATATATAAAAAGGGCTTCATAATGTTGAAAGAAATTCTAACTTCTGACAATTATTGGCGAAGATACATCCGTTTGAATTTGGAAACAGAAACTTAAAACGTCAATTTCTCGAAATGACTTCGAGACTACATATTTTCAGCTTTTGATGCAGAGTCAAAATATATAAAAAGGGCTTCATAATGTTGAAAGAAATTCTAACTTCTGACAATTATTGGCGAAGATACATCCGTTTGAATTTGGAAACAGAAACTTAAAACGTCAATTTCTCGAAATGACTTCGAGACTACATATTTTCAGCTTTTGATGCAGAGTCAAAATATATAAAAAGGGCTTCATAATGTTGAAGAAATTCTAACTTCTGACAATTATTGGCGAAGATACATCCGTTTGAATTTGGAAACAGAAACTTAAAACGTCAATTTCTCGAAATGACTTCGAGACTACATATTTTCAGCTTTTGATGCAGAGTCAAAATATATAAAAAGGGCTTCATAATGTTGAAAGAAATTCTAACTTCTGACAATTATTGGCGAAGATACATCCGTTTGAATTTGGAAACAGAAACTTAAAACGTCAATTTCTCGAAATGACTTCGAGACTACATATTTTCAGCTTTTGATGCAGAGTCAAAATATATAAAAAGGGCTTCATAATGTTGAAAGAAATTCTAACTTCTGACAATTATTGGCGAAGATACATCCGTTTGAATTTGGAAACAGAAACTTAAAACGTCAATTTCTCAGAAATGACTTCGAGACTACATATTTTCAGCTTTTGATGCAGAGTCAAAATATATAAAAAGGGCTTCATAATGTTGAAAGAAATTCTAACTTCTGACAATTATTGGCGAAGATACATCCGTTTGAATTTGGAAACAGAAACTTAAAACGTCAATTTCTCGAAATGACTTCGAGACTACATATTTTCAGCTTTTGATGCAGAGTCAAAATATATAAAAAGGGCTTCATAATGTTGAAAGAAATTCTAACTTCTGACAATTATTGGCGAAGATACATCCGTTTGAATTTGGAAACAGAAACTTAAAACGTCAATTTCTCGAAATGACTTCGAGACTACATATTTTCAGCTTTTGATGCAGAGTCAAAATATATAAAAAGGGCTTCATAATGTTGAAAGAAATTCTAACTTCTGACAATTATTGGCGAAGATACATCCGTTTGAATTTGGAAACAGAAACTTAAAACGTCAATTTCTCGAAATGACTTCGAGACTACATATTTTCAGCTTTTGATGCAGAGTCAAAATATATAAAAAGGGCTTCATAATGTTGAAAGAAATTCTAACTTCTGACAATTATTGGCGAAGATACATCCGTTTGAATTTGGAAACAGAAACTTAAAACGTCAATTTCTCGAAATGACTTCGAGACTACATATTTTCAGCTTTTGATGCAGAGTCAAAATATATAAAAAGGGCTTCATAATGTTGAAAGAAATTCTAACTTCTGACAATTATTGGCGAAGATACATCCGTTTGAATTTGGAAACAGAAACTTAAAACGTCAATTTCTCGAAATGACTTCGAGACTACATATTTTCAGCTTTTGATGCAGAGTCAAAATATATAAAAAGGGCTTCATAATGTTGAAAGAAATTCTAACTTCTGACAATTATTGGCGAAGATACATCCGTTTGAATTTGGAAACAGAAACTTAAAACGTCAATTTCTCGAAATGACTTCGAGACTACATATTTTCAGCTTTTGATGCAGAGTCAAAATATATAAAAAGGGCTTCATAATGTTGAAAGAAATTCTAACTTCTGACAATTATTGGCGAAGATACATCCGTTTGAATTTGGAAACAGAAACTTAAAACGTCAATTTCTCGAAATGACTTCGAGACTACATATTTTCAGCTTTTGATGCAGAATCAAAATATATAAAAAGGGCTTCATAATGTTGAAAGAAATTCTAACTTCTGACAATTATTGGCGAAGATACATCCGTTTGAATTTGGAAACAGAAACTTAAAACGTCAATTTCTCGAAATGACTTCGAGACTACATATTTTCAGCTTTTGATGCAGAGTCAAAATATATAAAAGGGCTTCATAATGTTGAAAGAAATTCTAACTTCTGACAATTATTGGCGAAGATACATCCGTTTGAATTTGGAAACAGAAACTTAAAACGTCAATTTCTCGAAATGACTTCGAGACTACATATTTTCAGCTTTTGATGCAGAGTCAAAATATATAAAAAGGGCTTCATAATGTTGAAAGAAATTCTAACTTCTGACAATTATTGGCGAAGATACATCCGTTTGAATTTGGAAACAGAAACTTAAAACGTCAATTTCTCGAAATGACTTCGAGACTACATATTTTCAGCTTTTGATGCAGAGTCAAAATATATAAAAAGGGCTTCATAATGTTGAAAGAAATTCTAACTTCTGACAATTATTGGCGAAGATACATCCATTTGAATTTGGAAACAGAAACTTAAAACGTCAATTTCTCGAAATGACTTCGAGACTACATATTTTCAGCTTTTGATGCAGAGTCAAAATATATAAAAAGGGGCTTCATAATGTTGAAAAAAATTCTAACTTCTGACAATTATTGGCGAAGATACATCCGTTTGAATTTGGAAACAGAAACTTAAAACGTCAATTTCTCGAAATGACTTCGAGACTACATATTTTCAGCTTTTGATGCAGAGTCAAAATATATAAAAGGGCTTCATAATGTTGAAAGAAATTCTGACTTCTGACAATTATTGGCGAAGATACATCCGTTTGAATTTGGAAACAGAAACTTAAAACGTCAATTTCTCGAAATGACTTCGAGACTACATATTTTCAGCTTTTGATGCAGAGTCAAAATATATAAAAAGGGCTTCATAATGTTGAAAGAAATTCTAACTTCTGACAATTATTGGCGAAGATACATCCGTTTGAATTTGGAAACAGAAACTTAAAACGTCAATTTCTCGAAATGACTTCGCGACTACATATTTTCAGCTTTTGATGCAGAGTCAAAATATATAAAAAGGGCTTCATAATGTTGAAAGGAATTCTAACTTCTGACAATTATTGGCGAAGATACATCCGTTTGAATTTGGAAACAGAAACTTAAAACGTCAATTTCTCGAAATGACTTCGAGACTACATATTTTCAGCTTTTGATGCAGAGTCAAAATATATAAAAAGGGCTTCATAATGTTGAAAGAAATTCTAACTTCTGACAATTATTGGCGAAGATACATCCGTTTGAATTTGGAAACAGAAACTTAAAACGTCAATTTCTCGAAATGACTTCGAGACTACATATTTTCAGCTTTTGATGCAGAGTCAAAATATATAAAAAGGGCTTCATAATGTTGAAAGAAATTCTAACTTCTGACAATTATTGGCGAAGATACATCCGTTTGAATTTGGAAACAGAAACTTAAAACGTCAATTTCTCGAAATGACTTCGAGACTACATATTTTCAGCTTTTGATGCAGAGTCAAAATATATAAAAGGGCTTCATAATGTTGAAAGAAATTCTAACTTCTGACAATTATTGGCGAAGATACATCCGTTTGAATTTGGAAACAGAAACTTAAAACGTCAATTTCTCGAAATGACTTCGAGACTACATATTTTCAGCTTTTGATGCAGAGTCAAAATATATAAAAAGGGGCTTCATAATGTTGAAAGAAATTCTAACTTCTGACAATTATTGGCGAAGATACATCCGTTTGAATTTGGAAACAGAAACTTAAAACGTCAATTTCTCGAAATGACTTCGAGACTACATATTTTCAGCTTTTGATGCAGAATCAAAATATATAAAAAGGGCTTCATAATGTTGAATTTTCAGCTTTTGTGCAGAATCAAAATATATAAAAAGGGCTTCATAATGTTGAAAGAAATTCTAACTTCTGACAATTATTGGCGAAGATACATCCGTTTGAATTTGGAAACAGAAACTTAAAACGTCAATTTCTCGAAATGACTTCGAGACTACATATTTTCAGCTTTTGATGCAGAATCAAAATATATAAAAAGGGCTTCATAATGTTGAAAGAAATTCTAACTTCTGACAATTATTGGCGAAGATACATCCGTTTGAATTTGGAAACAGAAACTTAAAACGTCAATTTCTCGAAATGACTTCGAGACTACATATTTTCAGCTTTTGATGCAGAGTCAAAATATATAAAAAGGGCTTCATAATGTTGAAAGAAATTCTAACTTCTGACAATTATTGGCGAAGATACATCCGTTTGAATTTGGAAACAGAAACTTAAAACGTCAATTTCTCGAAATGACTTCGAGACTACATATTTTCAGCTTTTGATGCAGAGTCAAAATATATAAAAAGGGCTTCATAATGTTGAAAGAAATTCTAACTTCTGACAATTATTGGCGAAGATACATCCGTTTGAATTTGGAAACAGAAACTTAAAACGTCAATTTCTCGAAATGACTTCGAGACTACATATTTTCAGCTTTTGATGCAGAATCAAAATATATAAAAAGGGCTTCATAATGTTGAAAGAAATTCTAACTTCTGACAATTATTGGCGAAGATACATCCGTTTGAATTTGGAAACAGAAACTTAAAACGTCAATTTCTCGAAATGACTTCGAGACTACATATTTTCAGCTTTTGATGCAGAATCAAAATATATAAAAAGGGCTTCATAATGTTGAAAGAAATTCTAACTTCTGACAATTATTGGCGAATACATCCGTTTGAATTTGGAAACAGAAACTTAAAACGTCAATTTCTCAGAAATGACTTCGAGACTACATATTTTCAGCTTTTGATGCAGAGTCAAAATATATAAAAAGGGCTTCATAATGTTGAAAGAAATTCTAACTTCTGACAATTATTGGCGAAGATACATCCGTTTGAATTTGGAAACAGAAACTTAAAACGTCAATTTCTCGAAATGACTTCGAGACTACATATTTTCAGCTTTTGATGCAGAATCAAAATATATAAAAAGGGCTTCATAATGTTGAAAGAAATTCTAACTTCTGACAATTATTGGCGAAGATACATCCGTTTGAATTTGGAAACAGAAACTTAAAACGTCAATTTCTCGAAATGACTTCGAGACTACATATTTTCAG
>NW_025062642.1:0-69082 GCF_018153295.1 Drosophila grimshawi | reverse complement strand
GTAGTCTCGAAGTCATCTCGCGAAATTGACGTTTTAAGTTTCTGTTTCCAAATTCACACGGATGTATCTTCGCCAATAATTGTCAGAAGTTAGAATTTCTTTCAACATTATGAAGCCCTTTTTATATATTTTGACTCTGCATCAAAAGCTGAAAATATGTAGTCTCGAAGTCATTTCGAGAAATCGACGTTTTAAGTTTCTGTTTCCAAATTCAAACGGATGTATCTTCGCCAATAATTGTCAGAAGTTAGAATTTCTTTCAACATTATGAAGCCCTTTTTATATATTTTGACTCTGCATCAAAAGCTGAAAATATGTAGTCTCGAAGTCATTTCGAGAAATTGACGTTTTAAGTTTCTGTTTCCAAATTCAAATGGATGTATCTTCGCCAATAATTGTCAGAAGTTAGAATTTCTTTCAACATTATGAAGCCCTTTTTATATATTTTGACTCTGCATCAAAAGCTGAAAATATGTAGTCTCGAAGTCATTTCGAGAAATTGACGTTTTAAGTTTCTGTTTCCAAATTCAAACGGATGTATCTTCGCCAATAATTGTCAGAAGTTAGAGTTTCTTTCAACATTATGAAGCCCTTTTTATATATTTTGACTCTGCTTCAAAAGCTGAAAATATGTAGTCTCGAAGTCATTTCGAGAAATCGACGTTTTAAGTTTCGGTTTCCAAATTCAAACGGATGTATCTTCGCCAATAATTGTCAGAAGTTAGAATTTCTTTCAACATTATGAAGCCCTTTTTATATATTTTGATTCTGCATCAAAAGCTGAAAATATGTAGTCTCGAAGTCATTTCGAGATTTTGGCGTTTTAAGTTCATTTTTCCAAATTCAAACGGATGTATCTTCGCCAATAATTGTCAGAAGTCAGAATTTCTTTCAACATTATGAAGCCCTTTTTATATATTTTGATTCTGCATCAAAAGCTGAAAATATGTAGTCGCGAAGTCATTTCGCGAAATTGACGTTTTAAGTTTCGGTTTCCAAATTCAAACGGATGTATCTTCGCCAATAATTGTCAGAAGTTAGAATTTCTTTCAACATTATGAAGCCCTTTTTATATATTTTGATTCTGCATCAAAAGCTGAAAATATGTAGTCTCGAAGTCATTTCGAGATAGTGGCGTTTTAAGTTTATTTTCCCAAACTCAAACGGATGTATCTTCGCCAATAATTGTCAGAAGTTAGAATTTCTTTCAGCATTATGAAGCCCTTTTTATATATTTTGACTCTGCATCAAAAGCTGAAAATATGTAGTCGCGAAGTCATTTCGAGAAATTGACGTTTTAAGTTTCTGTTTCCAAATTCAAACGGATGTATCTTCGCCAATAATTGTCAGAAGTTAGAATTTCTTTCAACATTATAAAGCCCTTTTTATATATTTTGACTCTGCATCAAAAGCTGAAAATATGTAGTCGCGAAGTTATTTCGAGAAATTGACGTTTTAAGTTTCGGTTTCCAAATTCAACCGGATGTATCTTCGCCAATAATTGTCAGCAGTTAGAATTTCTTTCAACAATATTAAGCCCTTTTTATATATTTTGATTCTGCATCAAAAGCTGAAAATATGTAGTCTTGAAGTCATTTCGAGAAATTGACGTTTTAAGTTTCTGTTTCCAAATTCAAACGGATGTATCTTCGCCAATAATTGTCAGAAGTTAGAATTTCTTTCAACATTATGAAGCCCTTTTTATATATTTTGATTCTGCATCAAAAGCTGTTAATATGTAGTCTCGAAGTCATTTCGAGAAATTGACGTTTTAAGTTTCTGTTTCCAAATTCAAACGGATGTATCTTCGCCAATAATTGTCAGAAGTTAGAATTTCTTTCAACATTATGAAGCCCTTTTTATATATTTTGATTCTGCATAGTCTCGAAGTCATTTCGAGAAATCGACGTTTTAAGTCTCTGTTTCCAAATTCAAACGGATGTATCTTCGCCAATAATTGTCAGAAGTTAGAATTTCTTTCAACATTATGAAGCCCTTTTTATATATTTTGATTCTGCATCAAAAGCTGAAAATATGTAGTCGCGAAGTCATTTCGAGAAATTGACGTTTTAAGTTTCGGTTTCCAAATTCAAACGGATGTATCTTCGCCAATAATTGTCAGCAGTTAGAATTTCTTTCAACATTATGAAGCCCTTTTTATATATTTTGATTCTGCAACAAAAGCTGAAAATATGTAGTCGCGAAGTCATTTCGAGAAATTGACGTTTTAAGTTTCTGTTTCCAAATTCAAACGGATGTATCTTCGCCAATAATTGTCAGAAATTAGAATTTCTTTCAACATTATGAAGCCCTTTTTATATATTTTGACTCTGCATCAAAAGCTGAAAATATGTAGTCTCGAAGTCATTTCGAGAAATTGACGTTTTAAGTTTCTGTTTCCAAATTCAAATGGATGTATCTTCGCCAATAATTGTCAGAAGTTAGAATTTCTTTCAACATTATGAAGCCCTTTTTATATATTTTGATTCTGCATCAAAAGCTGAAAATATGTTGTCTCGAAGTCATTTCGCGAAATTGACGTTTTAAGTTTCTGTTTCCAAATTCAAACGGATGTATCTTCGCCAATAATTGTCAGAAGTTAGAATTTCTTTCAACATTATGAAGCCCTTTTTTATATATTTTGACTCTGCATCAAAAGCTGAAAATATGTAGTCTCGAAGTCATTTCGAGAAATTGACGTTTCAAGTTTCTGTTTCCAAATTCAAACGGATGTATCTTCGCCAATAATTGTCAGAAGTTCGAATTTCTTTCAACATTATGAAGCCCTTTTTATATATTTTGATTCTGCATCAAAAGCTGAAAATATGTAGTCTCGAAGTCATTTCGAGAAATTGACGTTTTAAGTTTCTGTTTCCAAATTCAAACGGATGTATCTTCGCCAATAATTGTCAGAAGTTAGAATTTCTTTCAACATTATGAAGCCCGTTTTATATATTTTGACTCTGCATCAAAAGCTGAAAATATGTAGTCTCGAAGTCATTTCGAGAAATTGACGTTTTAAGTTTCTGTTTCCAAATTCAAACGGATGTATCTTCGCCAATAATTGTCAGAAGTTAGAATTTCTTTCAACATTATGAAGCCCTTTTTATATATTTTGATTCTGCATCAAAAGCTGAAAATATGTAGTCTCAAAGTCATTTCGCGAAATTGACGTTTTAAGTTTCGGTTTCCAAATTCAAACGGATGTATCTTCGCCAATAATTGTCAGAAGTTAGAATTTCTTTCAACATTATGAAGCCCTTTTTATATATTTTGACTCTGTATCAAAAGCTGAAAATATGTAGTCTCGAAGTCATTTCGAGAAATTGACGTTTTAAGTTTCTGTTTCCAAATTCAAACGGATGTATCTTCGCCAATAATTGTCAGAAGTTAGAATTTCTTTCAACATTATGAAGCCCTTTTTATATATTTTGACCCTGCATCAAAAGCTGAAAATATGTAGTCTCGAAGTCATTTCGAGAAATTGACGTTTTAAGTTTCTGTTTCCAAATTCAAACGGATGTATCTTCGCCAATAATTGGCAGAAGTCAGAACTTCTTTCAACATTATGAAGCCCTTTTTATATATTTTGATTCTGCATCAAAAGCTGAAAATATGTAGTCTCGAAGTCATTTCGAGAAATTTACGTTTCAAGTTTCTGTTTCCAAATTCAAATGGATGTATCTTCGCCAATAATTGTCAGAAGTTCGAATTTCTTTCAACATTATGAAGCCCTTTTTATATATTTTGATTCTGCATCAAAAGCTGAAAATATGTAGTCTCGAAGTCATTTCGAGATATTGGCGTTTTAAGTTTATTTTTCCAAACTCAAACGGATGTATCTTCGCCAATAATTGTCAGAAGTCAGAATTTCTTACAGCATTATGAAGCCCTTTTTATATATTTTGACTCTGCATCAAAAGCTGAAAATATGTAGTCGCGAAGTCATTTCGAGAAATTGACGTTTTAAGTTTCTGTTTCCATATTCAAACGGATGTATCTTCGCCAATAATTGTCAGAAGTTAGAATTTCTTTCAACATTATAAAGCCCTTTTTATATATTTTGACTCTGCATCAAAAGCGGAAAATATGTAGTCGCGAAGTTATTTCGAGAAATTGACGTTTTAAGTTTCGGTTTCCAAATTCAACCGGATGTATCTTCGCCAATAATTGTCAGCAGTTAGAATTTCTTTCAACAATATTAAGCCCTTTTTATATATTTTGATTCTGCATCAAAAGCTGAAAATATGTAGTCTTGAAGTCATTTCGAGAAATTGACGTTTTAAGTTTCTGTTTCCAAATTCAAACGGATGTATCTTCGCCAATAATTGTCAGAAGTTAGAATTTCTTTCAACATTATGAAGCCCTTTTTATATATTTTGATTCTGCATCAAAAGCTGTTAATATGTAGTCTCGAAGTCATTTCGAGAAATTGACGTTTAAGTTTCTGTTTCCAAATTCAAACGGATGTATCTTCGCCAATAATTGTCAGAAGTTAGAATTTCTTTCAACATTATGAAGCCCTTTTTATATATTTTGATTCTGCATAGTCTCGAAGTCATTTCGAGAAATCGACGTTTTAAGTCTCTGTTTCCAAATTCAAACGGATGTATCTTCGCCAATAATTGTCAGAAGTTAGAATTTCTTTCAACATTATGAAGCCCTTTTTATATATTTTGATTCTGCATCAAAAGCTGAAAATATGTAGTCGCGAAGTCATTTCGAGAAATTGACGTTTTAAGTTTCGGTTTCCAAATTCAAACGGATGTATCTTCGCCAATAATTGTCAGCAGTTAGAATTTCTTTCAACATTATGAAGCCCTTTTTATATATTTTGATTCTGCAGTATAAAAGTCGAAAACATAGTCGTGAAGTCATTTCGAGAAATTGACGTTTTAAGTTTCTGTTTCCAAATTCAAACGGATGTATCTTCGCCAATAATTGTCAGAAATTAGAATTTCTTTCAACATTATGAAGCCCTTTTTATATATTTTGACTCTGCATCAAAAGCTGAAAATATGTAGTCTCGAAGTCATTTCGAGAAATTGACGTTTTAAGTTTCTGTTTCCAAATTCAAATGGATGTATCTTCGCCAATAATTGTCAGAAGTTAGAATTTCTTTCAACATTATGAAGCCCTTTTTATATATTTTGATTCTGCATCAAAAGCTGAAAATATGTAGTCTCGAAGTCATTTCGCGAAATTGACGTTTTAAGTTTCTGTTTCCAAATTCAAACGGATGTATCTTCGCCAATAATTGTCAGAAGTTAGAATTTCTTTCAACATTATGAAGCCCTTTTTATATATTTTGACCCTGCATCAAAAGCTGAAAATATGTAGTCTCGAAGTCACTTCGAGAAATCGACGTTTTAAGTTTCTGTTTCCAAATTCAAACGGATGTATCTTCGCCAATAATTGTCAGAAGTTAGAATTTCTTTCAACATTATGAATCCCTTTTTATATATTTTGACTATGCATCAAAAGCTGAAAATATGTAGTCTCGAAGTCATTTCGAGATATTGGCGTTTTAAGTTTATTTTCCCAAATTCAAACGGATGTATCTTCGCCAATAATTGTCAGAAGTCAGAATTTCTTTCAACATTATGAAGCCCTTTTTATATATTTTGACTCTGCATCAAAAGCTGAAAATATGTAGTCTCGAAGTCATTTCGAGAAATTGACGTTTTAAGTTTCGGTTTCCAAATTCAAACGGATGTATCTTCGCCAATAATTGTCAGAAGTTAGAATTTCTTTCAACATTATGAAGCCCTTTTTATATATTTTGATTCTGCATCAAAAGCTGAAAATATGTAGTCTCGAAGTCATTTCGAGAAATCGACGTTTTAAGTCTCTGTTTCCAAATTCAAACGGATGTATCTTCGCCAATAATTGTCAGAAGTTAGAATTTCTTTCAACATTATGAAGCCCTTTCTATATATTTTGATTCTGCATCAAAAGCTGAAAATATGTAGTCTCGAAGTCATTTCGAGATATTGGCGGCTTAAGTTTCTTTTCGCAAATTCAAACGGATGTATCTTCGCCAATAATTGTCAGAAGTTAGAATTTCTTTCAACATTATGAAGCCCTTTTTATATATTTTGACTCTGCATCAAAAGCTGAAAATATGAAGTCGCGAAGTCATTTCGAGAAATTGACGTTTTAAGTTTCGGTTTCCAAATTCAACCGGATGTATCTTCGCCAATAATTGTCAGCAGTTAGAATTTCTTTCAACATTATGAAGCGCTTTTCATATATTTTGATTCTGCATCAAAAGCTGAAAATATGTAGTCTTGAAGTCATTTCGAGAAATTGACGTTTTAAGTTTCTGTTTCCAAATTCAAACGGATGTATCTTCGCCAATAATTGTCAGAAGTTAGAATTTCTTTCAACATTATGAAGCCCTTTTTATATATTTTGATTCTGCATCAAAAGCTGAAAATATGTAGTCTCGAAGTCATTTCGAGAAATTTACGTTTTAAGTTTCTGTTTCCAAATTCAAACGGATGTATCTTCGCCAATAATTGTCAGAAGTTAGAATTTCTTTCAACATTATGAAGCCCTTTTTATATATTTTGACTATGCATCAAAAGCTGAAAATATGTAGTCTCGAAGTCATTTCGAGAAATTGACGTTTTAAGTCTCTGTTTCCAAATTCAAACGGATGTATCTTCGCCAATAATTGTCAGAAGTTAGAATTTCTTTCAACATTATGAACCACTTTTTATATATTTTGATTCTGCATCAAAAGCTGAAAATATGTAGTCTCGAAGTCATTTCGAGATATTGGCGTTTTAAGTTTATTTTCCCAAATTCAAACGGATGTATCTTCGCAAATAATTGTCAGAGGTCAGAATTTTTTTTCAACATTATGAAGCCCTTTTTATATATTTTGACTCTGCATCAAAAGCTGAAAATATGTAGTCGCGAAGTCATTTCGAGAAATACACGTTTTAAGTTTCTGTTTCCAAATTCAAACGGATGTATCTTCGTCAATAATTGTCAGAAGTTAGAATTTCTTTCAACATTATGAACCCCTTTTTATATATTTTGACTCTGCATCAAAAGCTGTGGTCGCGAAGTCATTTCGAGACATTGACGTTTAAAGTTTCTGTTTCCAAATTCAAACGGATGTATCTTCGCCAATAATTGTCAGAAGTTAGAATTTCTTTCAACATTATGAAACCCTTTTTATATATTTTGATTCTGCATCAAAAGCTGAAAATATGTAGTCTCGAAGTCATTTCGAGAAATTGACGTTTTAAGTTTCTGTTTCCAAATTCAAACGGATGTATCTTCGTCAATAATTGTCAGAAGTTAGAATTTCTTTCAACATTATGAAGCCCTTTTTATATATTTTGATTCTGCATCAAAAGCTGAAAATATGTAGTCTCGAAGTCATTTCGAGAAATCGACGTTTCAAGTCTCTGTTTCCAAATTCAAACGGATGTATCTTCGTCAATAATTGTCAGAAGTTAGAATTTCTTTCAACATTATGAAGCCCTTTTTATATATTTTGACTCTGCATCAAAAGCTGAAAATATGTAGTCTCGAAGTCATTTCGAGAAATTGACGTTTTAAGTTTCTGTTTCCAAATTCAAACGGATGTATCTTCGTCAATAATTGTCAGAAGTTAGAATTTCTTTCAACATTATGAAGCCCTTTTTATATATTTTGATTCTGCATCAAAAGCTGAAAATATGTAGTCTCGAAGTCATTTCGAGAAATCGACGTTTTAAGTCTCTGTTTCCAAATTCAAACGGATGTATCTTCGTCAATAATTGTCAGAAGTTAGAATTTCTTTCAACATTATGAAGCCCTTTTTATATATTTTGATTCTGCATCAAAAGCTGTTAATATGTAGTCTCGAAGTCATTTCGAGAAATTGACGTTTTAAGTTTCTGTTTCCAAATTCAAATGGATGTATCTTCGCCAATGATTGTCAGAAGTTAGAATTTCTTTCAACATTATGAAGCCCTTTTTATATATTTTGACCCTGCATCAAAAGCTGAAAATATGTAGTCTCGAAGTCATTTCGCGAAATTGACGTTTTAAGTTTCTGTTTCCAAATTCAAACGGATGTATCTTCGCCAATAATTGTCAGAAGTTAGAATTTCTTTCAACATTATAAAGCCCCTTTTTATATATTTTGACTCTGCATCAAAAGCTGAAAATATGTAGTCTCGAAGTCATTTCGAGAAATTGACGTTTTAAGTTTCTGTTTCCAAATTCAAACGGATGTATCTTCGCCAATAATTGTCAGCAGTTAGAATTTCTTTCAACATTATGAAGCCCCGTTTTTATATATTTTGACTCTGCATGAAAGCTGAGATATGTAGTCGCGAGTCATTTCGAGAAATTGACGTTTTAAGTTTCTGTTTCCAAATTCAAACGGATGTATCTTCGCCAATAATTGTCAGAAGTTAGAATTTCTTTCAACATTATGAAGCCCTTTTTATATATTTTGACCCTGCATCAAAAGCTGAAAATATGTAGTCTCGAAGTCATTTCGAGAAATTGACGTTTTAAGTTTCTGTTTCCAAATTCAAACGGATGTATCTTCGCCAATAATTGTCAGAAGTTAGAATTTCTTTCAACATTATGAAGCCCTTTTTATATATTTTGACCCTGCATCAAAAGCTGAAAATATGTAGTCTTGAAGTCATTTCGAGAAATCGACGTTTTAAGTTTCTGTTTCCAAATTCAAACGGATGTATCTTCGCCAATAATTGTCAGAAGTTAGAATTTCTTTCAACATTATGAAGCCCTTTTTATATATTTTGATTCTGCAACAAAAGCTGAAAATATGTAGTCGTGAAGTCATTTCGAGAAATTGACGTTTTAAGTTTCTGTTTCCAAATTCAAACGGATGTATCTTCGCCAATAATTGTCAGAAATTAGAATTTCTTTCAACATTATGAAGCCCTTTTTATATATTTTGACTCTGCATCAAAAGCTGAAAATATGTAGTCTCGAAGTCATTTCGAGAAATTGACGTTTTAAGTTTCTGTTTCCAAATTCAAATGGATGTATCTTCGCCAATAATTGTCAGAAGTTAGAATTTCTTTCAACATTATGAAGCCCTTTTTATATATTTTGATTCTGCATCAAAAGCTGAAAATATGTAGTCTCGAAGTCATTTCGAGAAATTGACGTTTTAAGTTTCTGTTTCCAAATTCAAACGGATGTATCTTCGCCAATAATTGTCAGAAGTTAGAATTTCTTTCAACATTATGAAGCCCTTTTTATATATTTTGATTCTGCATCAAAAGCTGAAAATATGTAGTCTCGAAGTCATTTCGAGAAATTGACGTTTTAAGTTTCTGTTTCCAAATTCAAACGGATGTATCTTCGCCAATAATTGTCAGAAGTTAGAATTTCTTTCAACATTGTGAAGCCCTTTTTATATATTTTGACTCTGCTTCAAAAGCTGAAAATATGTAGTCTCGAAGTCATTTCGAGAAATTGACGTTTTAAGTTTCTGTTTCCAAATTCAAACGGATGTATCTTCGCCAATAATTGTCAGAAGTTAGAATTTCTTTCAACATTATGAAGCCCTTTTCATATATTTTGATTCTGCATCAAAAGCTGAAAATATGTAGTCTCGAAGTCATTTCGAGATTTTGGCGTTTTAAGTTCATTTTTCCAAATTCAAACGGATGTATCTTCGCCAATAATTGGCAGAAGTCAGAATTTCTTTCAACATTATGAAGCCCTTTTTATATATTTTGACTCTGCATCAAAAGCTGAAAATATGTAGTCTCGAAGTCATTTCGCGAAATTGACGTTTTAAGTTTCTGTTTCCAAATTCAAACGGATGTATCTTCGCCAATAATTGTCAGAAGTTAGAATTTCTTTCAACATTATGAAGCCCTTTTTATATATTTTGATTCTGCATCAAAAGCTGAAAATATGTAGTCGCGAAGTCATTTCGAGAAATCGACGTTTTAAGTTTCTGTTTCCAAATTCAAACGGATGTATCTTCGCCAATAATTGTCAGAAGTTAGAATTTCTTTCAACATTATGAAGCCCTTTTTATATATTTTGACTCTGCTTCAAAAGCTGAAAATGTGTAGTCTCGAAGTCATTTCGAGAAATTGACGTTTTAAGTTTCTGTTTCCAAATTCAAACGGATGTATCTTCGCCAATAATTGTCAGAAGTTAGAATTTCTTTCAACATTATGAAGCCCTTTTTATATATTTTGACTCTGCTTCAAAAGCTGAAAATATGTAGTCTCGAAGTCATTTCGAGAAATCGACGTTTTAAGTTTCGGTTTCCAAATTCAAACGGATGTATCTTCGCCAATAATTGTCAGCAGTTAGAATTTCTTTCAACATTATGAAGCCCTTTTTATATATTTTGATTCTGCATCAAAAGCTGAAAATATGTAGTCTCGAAGTCATTTCGAGAAATTGACGTTTTAAGTTTCTGTTTCCAAATTCAAACGGATGTATCTTCGCCAATAATTGTCAGAAGTTAGAATTTCTTTCAACATTATGAAGCCCTTTTATATATTTTGACTCTGCATCAAAAGCTGAAAATATGTAGTCTCGAAGTCATTTCGAGAAATTGACGTTTTAAGTTTCTGTTTCCAAATTCAAACGGATGTATCTTCGCCAATAATTGGCAGAAGTCAGAATTTCTTTCAACATTATGAAGCCCTTTTTATATATTTTGACTCTGCATCAAAAGCTGAAAATATGTAGTCACGAAGTCATTTCGAGAAATTGACGTTTTAAGTTTCTGTTTCCAAATTCAAACGGATGTATCTTCGCCACTAATTGTCAGCAGTTAGAATTTCTTTCAACATTATGAAGCCCTTTTTATATATTTTGATTCTGCATCAAAACTTGAAAATATGTAGTCTCGAAGTCATTTCGAGAAATTGACGTTTTAAGTTTCTGTCTCCAAATTCAAATGGATGTATCTTCGCCAATAATTGTCAGAAGTTAGAATTTCTTTCAACATTATGAAGCCCTTTTTATATATTTTGACTCTGCATCAAAAGCTGAAAATATGTAGTCTCGAAGTCATTTCGAGAAATTGACGTTTTAAGTTTCTGTTTCCAAATTCAAATGGATGTATCTTCGCCAATAATTGTCAGAAGTTAGAATTTCTTTCAACATTATGAAGCCCTTTTTATATATTTTGATTCTGCATCAAAAGCTGAAAATATGTAGTCTCGAAGTCATTTCGAGAAATTGACGTTTCAAGTTTCTGTTTCCAAATTCAAATGGATGTATCTTCGCCAATAATTGTCAGAAGTTCGAATTTCTTTCAACATTATGAAGCCCTTTTTATATATTTTGATTCTGCATCAAAAGCTGAAAATATGTAGTCTCGAAGTCATTTCGAGATATTGGCGTTTTAAGTTTATTTTCCCAAACTCAAACGGATGTATCTTCGCCAATAATTGTCAGAAGTTAGAATTTCTTTCAACATTATGAAGCCCTTTTTATATATTTTGACTCTGCATCAAAAGCTGAAAATATGTAGTCTCAAAGTCATTTCGAGAAATTTACGTTTTAAGTTTCTGTTTCCAAATTCAAACGGATGTATCTTCGCCAATAATTGTCAGAAGTTAGAATTTCTTTCAACATTACGAAGCCCTTTTTATATATTTTGATTCTGCATCAAAAGCTGAAAATATGTAGTCTCGAAGTCATTTCGAGAAATTGACGTTTTGAGTTTCTGTTTCCAAATTCAAATGGATGTATCTTCGCCAATAATTGTCAGAAGTTAGAATTTCTTTCAACATTATGAAGCCCTTTTTATATATTTTGACTATGCATCAAAAGCTGAAAATATGTAGTCTCGAAGTCATTTCGAGAAATTGACGTTTTAAGTTTCTGTTTCCAAATTCAAACGGATGTATCTTCGCCAATAATTGTCAGCAGTTAGAATTTCTTTCAACATTATGAAGCCCTTTTTATATATTTTGACTCTGCATCAAAAGCTGAAAATATGTAGTCTCGAAGTCATTTCGAGAAATTAACGTTTTGAGTTTCAGTTTCCAAATTCAAATGGATGTATCTTCGCCAATAATTGTCAGAAGTTAGAATTTCTTTCAACATTATGAAGCCGTTTTTATATATTTTGATTCTGCATCAAAAGCTGAAAATATGTAGTCTCGAAGTCATTTCGCGAAATTGACGTTTTAAGTTTCTGTTTCCAAATTCAAACGGATGTATCTTCGCCAATAATTGTCAGAAGTTAGAATTTCTTTCAACATTATGAAGCCCTTTTTATATATTTTGATTCTGCATCAAAAGCTGAAAATATGTAGTCTCGAAGTCATTTCGAGAAATCGACGTTTTAAGTTTCTGTTTCCAAATTCAAACGGATGTATCTTCGTCAATAATTGTCAGAAGTTAGAATTTCTTTGAACACTATGAAGCCCTTTTTATATATTTTGATTCTGCATCAAAAGCTGAAAATATGTAGTCTCGAAGTCATTTCGAGAAATTGACGTTTTAAGTTTCTGTTTCCAAATTCAAAACGGATGTATCTTCGCCAATAATTGTCAGAAGTTAGAATTTCTTTCAACATTATGAAGCCCTTTTTATATATTTTGATTCTGCATCAAAAGCTGAAAATATGTAGTCTCGAAGTCATTTCGCGAAATTGACGTTTTAAGTTTCTGTTTCCAAATTCAAACGGATGTATCTTCGCCAATAATTGTCAGAAGTTAGAATTTCTTTCAACATTATGAAGCCCTTTTTATATATTTTGACTCTGCATCAAAAGCTGAAAATATGTAGTCTCGAAGTCATTTCGAGAAATTGACGTTTTTAGTTTCTGTTTCCAAATTCAAACGGATGTATCTTCGCCAATAATTGTCAGAAGTTAGAATTTCTTTCAACATTATGAAGCCCTTTTTATATATTTTGACTCTGCATCAAAAGCTGAAAATATGTAGTCTCGAAGTCATTTCGAGATATTGGCGTTTTAAGTTTATTTTCCCAAATTCAAACGGATGTATCTTCGCCAATAATTGTCAGAAGTTAGAATTTCTTTCAACATTATGAAGCCCTTTTTATATATTTTGATTCTGCATCAAAAGCTGAAAATATGTAGTCTCGAAGTCATTTCGAGAAATTGACGTTTTAAGTTTCTGTTTCCAAATTCAAACGGATGTATCTTCGCCAGTAATTGTCAGAAGTTAGAATTTCTTTCAACATTATGAACCCCTTTTTATATATTTTGATTCTTCATCAAAAGCTGAAAATATGTAGTCTCGAAGTCATTTCGAGATAGTGGCGTTTTAAGTTTATTTTCCCAAACTCAAACGGATGTATCTTCGCCAATAATTGTCAGAAGTTAGAATTTCTTTCAACATTATGAAGCCCTTTTTATATATTTTGACTCTGCATCAAAAGCTGAAAATATGTAGTCTCGAAGTCATTTCGAGAAATTGACGTTTTAAGTTTCTGTTTCCAAATTCAAACGGATGTATCTTCGCCAATAATTGTCAGAAATTAGAATTTCTTTCAACATTATGAAGCCCTTTTTATATATTTTGACTCTGCATCAAAAGCTGAAAATATGTAGTCTCGAAGTCATTTCGAGAAATTGACGTTTTGAGTTTCTGTTTCCAAATTCAAACGGATGTATCTTCGCCAATAATTGTCAGAAGTTAGAATTTCTTTCAACATTATGAAGCCCTTTTTATATATTTTGACTATGCATCAAAAGCTGAAAATATGTAGTCTCGAAGTCATTTCGAGAAATTGACGTTTTAAGTTTCTGTTTCCAAATTCAAACGGATGTATCTTCGCCAATAATTGTCAGCAGTTAGAATTTCTTTCAACATTATGAAGCCCTTTTTATATATTTTGACTCTGCATCAAAAGCTGAAAATATGTAGTCTCGAAGTCATTTCGAGAAATTAACGTTTTGAGTTTCAGTTTCCAAATTCAAATGGATGTATCTTCGCCAATAATTGTCAGAAGTTAGAATTTCTTTCAACATTATGAAGCCCTTTTTATATATTTTGATTCTGCATCAAAAGCTGAAAATATGTAGTCTCGAAGTCATTTCGCGAAATTGACGTTTTAAGTTTCTGTTTCCAAATTCAAACGGATGTATCTTCGCCAATAATTGTCAGAAGTTAGAATTTCTTTCAACATTATGAAGCCCTTTTTATATATTTTGATTCTGCATCAAAAGCTGAAAATATGTAGTCTCAAAGTCAATTCGAGAAATTGACGTTTTAAGTTTCTGTTTCCAAATTCAAACGGGATGTATCTTCGTCAATAATTGTCAGAAGTTAGAATTTCTTTGAACACTATGAAGCCCTTTTTATATATTTTGATTCTGCATCAAAAGCTGAAAATATGTAGTCTCGAAGTCATTTCGCGAAATTGACGTTTTAAGTTTCTGTTTCCAAATTCAAAAGGATGTATCTTCGCCAATAATTGTCAGAAGTTAGAATTTCTTTCAACATTATGAAGCCCTTTTTATATATTTTGATTCTGCATCAAAAGCTGAAAATATGTAGTCTCGAAGTCATTTCGCGAAATTGACGTTTTAAGTTTCTGTTTCCAAATTCAAACGGATGTATCTTCGCCAATAATTGTCAGAAGTTAGAATTTCTTTCAACATTATGAAGCCCTTTTTATATATTTTGACCCTGCATCAAAAGCTGAAAATATGTAGTCTCGAAGTCACTTCGAGAAATTGACGTTTTAAGTTTCTGTTTCCAAATTCAAACGGATGTATCTTCGCCAATAATTGTCAGAAGTTAGAATTTCTTTCAACATTATGAAGCCCTTTTCATATATTTTGACTATGCATCAAAAGCTGAAAATATGTAGTCTCGAAGTCATTTCGAGATATTGGCGTTTTAAGTTTATTTTCCCAAATTCAAACGGATGTATCTTCGCCAATAATTGTCAGAAGTCAGAATTTCTTTCAACATTATGAAGCCCTTTTTATATATTTTGACTCTGCATCAAAAGCTGAAAATATGTAGTCTCGAAGTCATTTCGAGAAATTGACGTTTTAAGTTTCGGTTTCCAAATTCAAACGGATGTATCTTCGCCAATAATTGTCAGAAGTTAGAATTTCTTTCAACATTATGAAGCCCTTTTTATATATTTTGACCCTGCATCAAAAGCTGAAAATATGTAGTCTCGAAGTCACTTCGAGAAATTGACGTTTTAAGTTTCTGTTTCCAAATTCAAACGGATGTATCTTCGCCAATAATTGTCAGAAGTTAGAATTTCTTTCAACATTATGAAGCCCTTTTTATATATTTTGACTATGCATCAAAAGCTGAAAATATGTAGTCTCGAAGTCATTTCGAGATATTGGCGTTTTAAGTTTATTTTCCCAAATTCAAACGGATGTATCTTCGCCAATAATTGTCAGAAGTCAGAATTTCTTTCAACATTATGAAGCCCTTTTTATATATTTTGACTCTGCATCAAAAGCTGAAAATATGAAGTCGCGAAGTCATTTCGAGAAATTGACGTTTTAAGTTTCGGTTTCCAAATTCAACCGGATGTATCTTCGCCAATAATTGTCAGCAGTTAGAATTTCTTTCAACATTATGAAGCCCTTTTTATATATTTTGATTCTGCATCAAAAGCTGAAAATATGTAGTCTCGAAGTCATTTCGAGAAATTGACGTTTTAAGTTTCTGTTTCCAAATTCAAACGGATGTATCTTCGCCAATAATTGTCAGAAGTTAGAATATCTTTCAACATTATGAAGCCCTTTTTATATATTTTGACTCTGCATCAAAAGCTGAAAATATGTAGTCTCGAAGTCATTTCGAGAAATTGACGTTTAAAGTTTCTGTTTCCAAATTCAAACAGATGTATCTTCGCCAATAATTGTCAGAAGTTAGAATTTCTTTCAACATTATGAAGCCCTTTTTATATATTTTGACTATGCATCAAAAGCTGAAAATATGTAGTCTCGAAGTCATTTCGAGAAATTGACGTTTTAAGTTTCTGTTTCCAAATTCAAACGGATGTATCTTCGCCAATAATTGTCAGAAGTTAGAATTTCTTTCAACATTATGAACCCCTTTTTATATATTTTGATTCTGCATCAAAAGCTGAAAATATGTAGTCTCGAAGTCATTTCGAGATATTGGCGTTTTAAGTTTATTTTCCCAAATTCAAACGGATGTATCTTCGCCAATAATTGTCAGAAGTCAGAATTTTTTTCAACATTATGAAGCCCTTTTTATATATTTTGACTCTGCATCAAAAGCTGAAAATATGTAGTCGCGAAGTCATTTCGAGAAATTGACGTTTTAAGTTTCTGTTTCCAAATTCAAACGGATGTATCTTCGCCAATAATTGTCAGAAGTTAGAATTTCTTTCAACATTATGAACCCCTTTTTATATATTTTGACTCTGCCTCAAAAGCTGTGGTCGCGAAGTCATTTCGAGACATTGACGTTTAAAGTTTCTGTTTCCAAATTCAAACGGATGTATCTTCGCCAATAATTGTCAGAAGTTAGAATTTCTTTCAACATTATGAAACCCTTTTTATATATTTTGATTCTGCATCAAAAGCTGAAAATATGTAGTCTCGAAGTCATTTCGAGAAATTGACGTTTTAAGTTTCTGTTTCCAAATTCAAACGGATGTATCTTCGTCAATAATTGTCAGAAGTTAGAATTTCTTTCAACATTATGAAGCCCTTTTTATATATTTTGATTCTGCATCAAAAGCTGAAAATATGTAGTCTCGAAGTCATTTCGAGAAATCGACGTTTTAAGTCTCTGTTTCCAAATTCAAACGGATGTATCTTCGTCAATAATTGTCAGAAGTTAGAATTTCTTTCAACATTATGAAGCCCTTTTTATATATTTTGACTCTGCATCAAAAGCTGAAAATATGTAGTCTCGAAGTCATTTCGAGAAATTGACGTTTTAAGTTTCTGTTTCCAAATTCAAACGGATGTATCTTCGTCAATAATTGTCAGAAGTTAGAATTTCTTTCAACATTATGAAGCCCTTTTTATATATTTTGATTCTGCATCAAAAGCTGAAAATATGTAGTCTCGAAGTCATTTCGAGAAATCGACGTTTTAAGTCTCTGTTTCCAAATTCAAACGGATGTATCTTCGTCAATAATTGTCAGAAGTTAGAATTTCTTTCAACATTATGAAGCCCTTTTTATATATTTTGATTCTGCATCAAAAGATGAAAATATGTAGTCTCGAAGTCATTTCGAGAAATTGACGTTTTAAGTTTCTGTTTCCAAATTCAAATGGATGTATCTTCGCCAATGATTGTCAGAAGTTAGAATTTCTTTCAACATTATGAAGCCCTTTTTATATATTTTGACCCTGCATCAAAAGCTGAAAATATGTAGTCTCGAAGTCATTTCGCGAAATTGACGTTTTAAGTTTCTGTTTCCAAATTCAAACGGATGTATCTTCGCCAATAATTGTCAGAAGTTAGAATTTCTTTCAACATTATAAAGCCCCTTTTTATATATTTTGACTCTGCATCAAAAGCTGAAAATATGTAGTCTCGAAGTCATTTCGAGAAATTGACGTTTTAAGTTTCTGTTTCCAAATTCAAACGGATGTATCTTCGCCAATAATTGTCAGCAGTTAGAATTTCTTTCAACATTATGAAGCCCCGTTTTTATATATTTTGACTCTGCATGAAAGCTGAGATATGTAGTCGCGAGTCATTTCGAGAAATTGACGTTTTAAGTTTCTGTTTCCAAATTCAAACGGATGTATCTTCGCCAATAATTGTCAGAAGTTAGAATTTCTTTCAACATTATGAAGCCCTTTTTATATATTTTGACCCTGCATCAAAAGCTGAAAATATGTAGTCTCGAAGTCATTTCGAGAAATTGACGTTTTAAGTTTCTGTTTCCAAATTCAAACGGATGTATCTTCGCCAATAATTGTCAGAAGTTAGAATTTCTTTCAACATTATGAAGCCCTTTTTATATATTTTGACCCTGCATCA
Organism: Drosophila grimshawi; assembly: GCF_018153295.1. Lineage (NCBI taxonomy): Eukaryota > Metazoa > Arthropoda > Insecta > Diptera > Drosophilidae > Drosophila > Drosophila grimshawi. Next base: position 51,134 of record NW_025062642.1, on the reverse strand, counting down.
AAAGCTGAAAATATGTAGTCTTGAAGTCATTTCGAGAAATCGACGTTTTAAGTTTCTGTTTCCAAATTCAAACGGATGTATCTTCGCTAATAATTGTCAGAAGTTAGAATTTCTTTCAACATTATGAAGCCCTTTTTATATGTTTTGATTCTGCAACAAAAGCTGAAAATATGTAGTCGTGAAGTCATTTCGAGAAATTGACGTTTTAAGTTTCTGTTTCCAAATTCAAACGGATGTATCTTCGCCAATAATTGTCAGAAATTAGAATTTCTTTCAACATTATGAAGCCCTTTTTATATATTTTGACTCTGCATCAAAAGCTGAAAATATGTAGTCTCGAAGTCATTTCGAGAAATTGACGTTTTAAGTTTCTGTTTCCAAATTCAAATGGATGTATCTTCGCCAATAATTGTCAGAAGTTAGAATTTCTTTCAACATTATGAAGCCCTTTTTATATATTTTGATTCTGCATCAAAAGCTGAAAATATGTAGTCTCGAAGTCATTTCGCGAAATTGACGTTTTAAGTTTCTGTTTCCAAATTCAAACGGATGTATCTTCGCCAATAATTGTCAGAAGTTAGAATTTCTTTCAACATTATGAAGCCCTTTTTATATATTTTGATTCTGCATCAAAAGCTGAAAATATGTAGTCTCGAAGTCATTTCGAGAAATCGACGTTTTAAGTTTCTGTTTCCAAATTCAAACGGATGTATCTTCGCCAATAATTGTCAGAAGTTAGAATTTCTTTCAACATTGTGAAGCCCTTTTTATATATTTTGACTCTGCTTCAAAAGCTGAAAATATGTAGTCTCGAAGTCATTTCGAGAAATTGACGTTTTAAGTTTCTGTTTCCAAATTCAAACGGATGTATCTTCGCCAATAATTGTCAGAAGTTAGAATTTCTTTCAACATTATGAAGCCCTTTTTATATATTTTGATTCTGCATCAAAAGCTGAAAATATGTAGTCTCGAAGTCATTTCGAGATTTTGGCGTTTTAAGTTCATTTTTCCAAATTCAAACGGATGTATCTTCGCCAATAATTGGCAGAAGTCAGAATTTCTTTCAACATTATGAAGCCCTTTTTATATATTTTGACTCTGCATCAAAAGCTGAAAATATGTAGTCTCGAAGTCATTTCGCGAAATTGACGTTTTAAGTTTCTGTTTCCAAATTCAAACGGATGTATCTTCGCCAATAATTGTCAGCAGTTAGAATTTCTTTCAACATTATGAAGCCCTTTTTATATATTTTGATTCTGCATCAAAAGCTGAAAATATGTAGTCCCGAAGTCATTTCGAGAAATTGACGTTTTAAGTTTCTGTTTCCAAATTCAAACGGATGTATTTTCGCCAATAATTGTCAGAAGTTAGAATTTCTTTCAACATTATGAAGCCCTTTTTATATATTTTGACTCTGCATCAAAAGCTGAAAATATGTAGTCGCGAAGTCATTTCGAGAAATTGACGTTTTAAGTTTCTGTTTCCAAATTCAAACGGATGTATCTTCGCCAATAATTGGCAGAAGTCAGAATTTCTTTCAACATTATGAAGCCCTTTTTATATATTTTGACTCTGCATCAAAAGCTGAAAATATGTAGTCGCGAAGTCATTTCGAGAAATTGACGTTTTAAGTTTCGGTTTCCAAATTCAACGGATGTATCTTCGCCACTAATTGTCAGCAGTTAGAATTTCTTTCAACATTATGAAGCCCTTTTTATATATTTTGATTCTGCATCAAAACTTGAAAATATGTAGTCTCGAAGTCATTTCGAGAAATTGACGTTTTAAGTTTCTGTTTCCAAATTCAAACGGATGTATCTTCGCCAATAATTGTCAGAAGTTAGAATTTCTTTCAACATTATGAAGCCCTTTTTATATATTTTGACCCTGCATCAAAAGCTGAAAATATGTAGTCTCGAAGTCATTTCGAGAAATTGACGTTTTAAGTTTCTGTTTCCAAATTCAAACGGATGTATCTTCGCCAATAATTGTCAGAAGTTAGAATTTCTTTCAACATTATGAAGCCGTTTTTATATATTTTGACCCTGCATCAAAAGCTGAAAATATGTAGTCTCGAAGTCATTTCGAGAAATTGACGTTTTAAGTTTCTGTTTCCAAATTCAAACGGATGTATCTTCGCCAATAATTGTCAGAAGTTAGAATTTCTTTCAACATTATGAAGCCCTTTTTATATATTTTGATTCTGCATCAAAAGCTGAAAATATGTAGTCTCGAAGTCATTTCGAGAAATCGACGTTTTAAGTTTCTGTTTCCAAATTCAAACGGATGTATCTTCGCCAATAATTGTCAGAAGTTAGAATTTCTTTCAACATTGTGAAGCCCTTTTTATATATTTTGACTCTGCTTCAAAAGCTGAAAATATGTAGTCTCGAAGTCATTTCGAGAAATTGACGTTTTAAGTTTCTGTTTCCAAATTCAAACGGATGTATCTTCGCCAATAATTGTCAGAAGTTAGAATTTCTTTCAACATTATGAAGCCCTTTTTATATATTTTGATTCTGCATCAAAAGCTGAAAATATGTAGTCTCGAAGTCATTTCGAGATTTTGGCGTTTTAAGTTCATTTTTCCAAATTCAAACGGATGTATCTTCGCCAATAATTGGCAGAAGTCAGAATTTCTTTCAACATTATGAAGCCCTTTTTATATATTTTGACTCTGCATCAAAAGCTGAAAATATGTAGTCTCGAAGTCATTTCGCGAAATTGACGTTTTAAGTTTCTGTTTCCAAATTCAAACGGATGTATCTTCGCCAATAATTGTCAGAAGTTAGAATTTCTTTCAACATTATGAAGCCCTTTTTATATATTTTGATTCTGCATCAAAAGCTGAAAATATGTAGTCGCGAAGTCATTTCGAGAAATCGACGTTTTAAGTTTCTGTTTCCAAATTCAAACGGATGTATCTTCGCCAATAATTGTCAGAAGTTGGAATTTAATTCAACATTATGAAGCCCTTTTTATATATTTTGACTCTGCTTCAAAAGCTGAAAATGTGTAGTCTCGAAGTCATTTCGAGAAATTGACGTTTCAAGTTTCTGTTTCCAAATTCAAACGGATGTATCTTCGCCAATAATTGTCAGAAGTTAGAATTTCTTTCAACATTATGAAGCCCTTTTTATATATTTTGACTCTGCATCAAAAGCTGAAAATATGTAGTCCCGAAGTCATTTCGAGAAATTGACGTTATAAGTTTCTGTTTCCAAATTCAAACGGATGTATCTTCGCCAATAATTGTCAGAAGTCAGAATTTCTTTCAACATTATGAAGCCCTTTTTATATATTTTGACTCTGCATCAAAAGCTGAAAATATGTAGTCGCGAAGTCATTTCGAGAAATTGACGTTTTAAGTTTCTGTTTCCAAATTCAAACGGATGTATCTTCGTCAATAATTGGCAGAAGTCAGAATTTCTTTCAACATTATGAAGCCCTTTTTATATATTTTGACTATGCATCAAAAGCTGAAAATATGTAGTCGCGAAGTCATTTCGAGAAATTGACGTTTTAAGTTTCGGTTTCCAAATTCAAACGGATGTATCTTCGCCACTAATTGTCAGCAGTTAGAATTTCTTTCAACATTATGAAGCCCTTTTTATATATTTTGATTCTGCATCAAAACTTGAAAATATGTAGTCTCGAAGTCATTTCGAGAAATTGACGTTTTAAGTTTCTGTTTCCAAATTCAAACGGATGTATCTTCGCCACTAATTGTCAGAAGTTAGAATTTCTTTCAACATTATGAAGCCCTTTTTATATATTTTGACCCTGCATCAAAAGCTGAAAATATGTAGTCTCGAAGTCATTTCGAGAAATTGACGTTTTAAGTTTCTGTTTCCAAATTCAAATGGATGTATCTTCGCCAATAATTGTCAGAAGTTAGAATTTCTTTCAACATTATGAAGCCCTTTTTATATATTTTGATTCTGCATCAAAAGCTGAAAATATGTAGTCTCGAAGTCATTTCGAGAAATTGACGTTTCAAGTTTCTGTTTCCAAATTCAAATGGATGTATCTTCGCCAATAATTGTCAGAAGTTCGAATTTCTTTCAACATTATGAAGCCCTTTTTATATATTTTGATTCTGCATCAAAAGCTGAAAATATGTAGTCTCGAAGTCATTTCGAGATATTGGCGTTTTAAGTTTATTTTCCCAAACACAAACGGATGTATCTTCGCCAATAATTGTCAGAAGTTAGAATTTCTTTCAACATTATGAAGCCCTTTTTATATATTTTGACTCTGCATCAAAAGCTGAAAATATGTAGTCTCAAAGTCATTTCGAGAAATTGACGTTTTAAGTTTCTGTTTCCAAATTCAAACGGATGTATCTTCGCCAATAATTGTCAGAAGTTAGAATTTCTTTCAACATTATGAAGCCCTTTTTATATATTTTGACTCTGCATCAAAAGCTGAAAATATGTAGTCTCGGAAAGTCATTTCGAGAAATTGACGTTTTGAGTTTCTGTTTCCAAATTCAAATGGATGTATCTTCGCCAATAATTGTCAGAAGTTAGAATTTCTTTCAACATTATGAAGCCCTTTTTATATATTTTGACTATGCATCAAAAGCTGAAAATATGTAGTCTCGAAGTCATTTCGAGAAATTGACGTTTTAAGTTTCTGTTTCCAAATTCAAACGGATGTATCTTCGCCAATAATTGTCAGCAGTTAGAATTTCTTTCAACATTATGAAGCCCTTTTTATATATTTTGACTCTGCATCAAAAGCTGAAAATATGTAGTCTCGAAGTCATTTCGAGAAATTGACGTTTTGAGTTTCAGTTTCCAAATTCAAATGGATGTATCTTCGCCAATAATTGTCAGAAGTTAGAATTTCTTTCAACATTATGAAGCCCTTTTTATATATTTTGATTCTGCATCAAAAGCTGAAAATATGTAGTCTCGAAGTCATTTCGCGAAATTGACGTTTTAAGTTTCTGTTTCCAAATTCAAACGGATGTATCTTCGCCAATAATTGTCAGAAGTTAGAATTTCTTTCAACATTATGAAGCCCTTTTTATATATTTTGATTCTGCATCAAAAGCTGAAAATATGTAGTCTCGAAGTCATTTCGAGAAATCGACGTTTTAAGTTTCTGTTTCCAAATTCAAACGGATGTATCTTCGTCAATAATTGTCAGAAGTTAGAATTTCTTTGAACACTATGAAGCCCTTTTTATATATTTTGATTCTGCATCAAAAGCTGAAAATATGTAGTCTCGAAGTCATTTCGCGAAATTGACGTTTTAAGTTTCTGTTTCCAAATTCAAAAGGATGTATCTTCGCCAATAATTGTCAGAAGTTAGAATTTCTTTCAACATTATGAAGCCCTTTTTATATATTTTGACTCTGCATCAAAAGCTGAAAATATGTAGTCTCGAAGTCATTTCGAGAAATTGACGTTTTAAGTTTCTGTTTCCAAATTCAAACGGATGTATCTTCGCCAATAATTGTCAGAAGTTAGAATTTCTTTCAACATTATGAAGCCCTTTTTATATATTTTGATTCTGCATCAAAAGCTGAAAATATGTAGTCGCGAAGTCATTTCGAGAAATTGACGTTTCAAGTTTCGGTTTCCAAATTCAAACGGATGTATCTTCGCCAATAATTGTCAAAAGTTAGAATTTCTTTCAACATTATGAAGCCCTTTTTATATATTTTGATTCTGCAACAAAAGCTAAAAATATGTAGTCTCGAAGTCATTTCGAGAAATTGACGTTTTAAGTTTCGGTTTCCAAATTCAAACGGATGTATCTTCGCCAATAATTGTCAGAAGTCAGAATTTCTTTCAACATTATGAAGCCCTTTTATATATTTTGACTCTGCATCAAAAGCTGAAAATATGTAGTCGCGAAGTCATTTCGAGAAATTGACGTTTTAAGTTTCTGTTTCCTAATTCAAACGGATGTATCTTCGCCAATAATTGTCAGAAGTTAGAATTTCTTTCAACATTATGAAGCCCTTTTTATATATTTTGACTCTGCATCAAAAGCTGAAAATATGTAGTCTCGAAGTCATTTCGAGAAATTGACGTTTTAAGTTTCTGTTTCCAAATTCAAACGGATGTATCTTCGCCAATAATTGTCAGAAGTTAGAATTTCTTTCAACATTATGAAGCCCTTTTTATATATTTAGACTCTGCATCAAAAGCTGAAAATATGTAGTCGCGAAGTCATTTCGAGAAATTGACGTTTTAAGTTTCTGTTTCCAAATTCAAACGGATGTATCTTCGCCAATAATTGTCAGACGTTAGAATTTCTTTCAACATTATGAAGCCCTTTTTATATATTTTGACTATGCATCAAAAGCTGAAAATATGTAGTCTCGAAGTCATTTCGAGAAATTGACGTTTTAAGTTTCTGTTTCCCAAATTCAAACGGATGTATCTTCGCCAATAATTGTCAGAAGTTAGAGTTTCTTTCAACATTATGAAGCCCTTTTTATATATTTTGACTCTGCATCAAAAGCTGAAAATATGTAGTCTCGAAGTCATTTCGAGAAATTGACGTTTTAAGTTTCGGTTTCCAAATTCAAACGGATGTATCTTCGCCAATAATTGTCAGAAGTTAGAGTTTCTTTCAACATTATGAAGCCCTTTTTATATATTTTGACTCTGCATCAAAAGCTGAAAATATGTAGTCGCGAAGTCATTTCGAGAAATTGACGTTTTAAGTTTCGGTTTCCAAATTCAAACGGATGTATCTTCGCCAATAATTGTCAGCAGTTAGAATTTCTTTCAACATTATGAAGCCCTTTTTATATATTTTGATTCTGCATCAAAAGCTGAAAATATGTAGTCTCGAAGTCATTTCGAGAAATCGACGTTTTAAGTTTCTGTTTCCAAATTCAAACGCCAATAATTGTCAGAAGTTAGAAATTCTTTCAACATTATGAAGCCCTTTTTATATATTTTGACTATGCATCAAAAGCTGAAAATATGTAGTCGCGAAGTCATTTCGAGATATTGACGTTTTAAGTTTCTGTTTCCAAATTCAAACGGATGTATCTTCGCCAATAATTGTCAGAAGTCAGAATTTCTTTCAACATTATGAAGCCCTTTTTATATATTTTGACTCTGCATCAAAAGCTGAAAATATGTAGTCGCGAAATCATTTCGAGAAATTGACGTTTTAAGTTTCTGTTTCCAAATTCAAACGGATGTATCTTCGCCAATAATTGTCAGAAGTTAGAATTTCTTTCAACATTATGAAGCCCTTCTTATATATTTTGATTCTGCATCAAAAGCTGAAAATATGTAGTCTCGAAGTCATTTCGAGAAATTGACGTTTTAAGTTTCTGTTTCCAAATTCAAACGGATGTATCTTCGTCAATAATTGTCAGAAGTTAGAATTTCTTTCAACATTATGAAGCTCTTTTTATATATTTTGATTCTGCATCAAAAGCTGAAAATATGTAGTCTCGAAGTCATTTCGAGAAATTGACGTTTTAAGTTTCTGTTTCCAAATTCAAACGGATGTATCTTCGCCAATAATTGTCAGAAGTTAGAATTTCTTTCAACACTATGAAGCCGTTTTTATATATTTTGATTCTGCATCAAAAGCTGAAAATATGTAGTCTCGAAGTCATTTCGCGAAATTGACGTTTTAAGTTTCTGTTTCCAAATTCAAACGGATGTATCTTCGCCAATAATTGTCAGAAGTTAGAATTTCTTTCAACATTATGAAGCCCTTTTTATATATTTTGATTCTGCATCAAAAGCTGAAAATATGTAGTCGCGAAGTCATTTCGAGAAATCGACGTTTTAAGTTTCTGTTTCCAAATTCAAACGGATGTATCTTCGCCAATAATTGTCAGAAGTTGGAATTTAATTCAACATTATGAAGCCCTTTTTATATATTTTGACTCTGCTTCAAAAGCTGAAAATGTGTAGTCTCGAAGTCATTTCGAGAAATTGACGTTTTAAGTTTCTGTTTCCAAATTCAAACGGATGTATCTTCGCCAATAATTGTCAGAAGTTAGAATTTCTTTCAACATTATGAAGCCCTTTTTATATATTTTGACTCTGCTTCAAAAGCTGAAAATATGTAGTCTCGAAGTCATTTCGAGAAATTGACGTTTTAAGTTTCTGTTTCCAAATTCAAACGGATGTATCTTCGCCAATAATTGTCAGAAGTTAGATTTTCTTTCAACATTATGAAGCCCTTTTTATATATTTTGACTCTGCATCAAAAGCTGAAAATATGTAGTCTCAAAGTCATTTCGAGAAATTGACGTTTTAAGTTTCTGTTTCCAAATTCACACGGATGTATCTTCGCCAATAATTGTCAGAAGTTAGAATTTCTTTCAACATTATGAAGCCCTTTTTATATATTTTGACTCTGCATCAAAAGCTGAAAATATGTAGTCGCGAAGTCATTTCGAGAAATTGACGTTTTAAGTTTCGGTTTCCAAATTCAACCGGATGTATCTTCGCCAATAATTGTCAGAAGTTAGAATTTCTTTCAACATTATGAAGCCATTTTTATATATTTTGATTCTGCATCAAAAGCTGAAAATATGTAGTCTTGAAGTCATTTCGAGAAATTGACGTTTTAAGTTTCAGTTTCCAAATTCAAACGGATGTATCTTCGCCAATAATTGTCAGAAGTTAGAATTTCTTTCAACATTATGAGGCCCTTTTTATATATTTTGACTCTGCATCAAAAGCTGAAAATATGTAGTCTCGAAGTCATTTCGAGAAATTGACGTTTTAAGTTTCTGTTTCCAAATTCAAACGGATGTATCTTCGCCAATAATTGTCAGAAGTTAGAATTTCTTTCAACATAATGAAGCCCTTTTTATATATTTTGACCCTGCATCAAAAGCTGAAAATATGTAGTCTCGAAGTCATTTCGAGAAATTGACGTTTTAAGTTTCTGTTTCCAAATTCAAACGGATGTATCTTCGCCAATAATTGTCAGAAGTTAGAATTTCTTTCAACATTATGAAGCCCTTTTTATATATTTTGACTATGCATCAAAAGTTGAAAATATGTAGTCTCGAAGTCATTTCGAGAAATTGACGTTTTAAGTTTCTGTTTCCAAATTCAAACGGATGTATCGTCGCCAATAATTGTCAGAAGTTAGAATTTCTTTCAACATTATGAAGCCCTTTTTATATATTTTGATTCTGCATCAAAAGCTGAAAATATGTAGTCTTGAAGTCATTTCGAGAAATCGACGTTTTAAGTTTCTGTTTCCAAATTCAAACGGATGTATCGTCGCCAATAATTGTCAGAAGTTAGAATTTCTTTCAACATTATGAAGCCCTTTTTATATATTTTGATTCTGCATCAAAAGCTGAAAATATGTAGTCTCGAAGTCATTTCGAGAAATTGACGTTTTAAGTTTCTGTTTCCAAATTCAAACGGATGTATCTTCGCCAATAATTGTCAGAAGTTAGAATTTCTTTCAACATTATGAAGCCCTTTTTATATATTTTGACTCTGCATCAAAAGCTGAAAATATGTAGTCTCGAAGTCATTTCGAGAAATTGACGTTTTAAGTTTCTGTTTCCAAATTCAAACGGATGTATCTTCGCCAATAATTGTCAGAAGTTAGAATTTCTTTCAACATTATGAAGCCCTTATTATATATTTTGACTATGCATCAAAAGCTGAAAATATGTAGTCTCGAAGTAATTTCGAGAAATTGACGTTTTAAGTTTCTGTTTCCAAATTCAAACGGATGTATCTTCGCCAATAATTGTCAGAAGTTAGAATTTCTTTCAACATTATGAAGCCCTTTTTATATATTTTGACTCTGCATCAAAAGCTGAAAATATGTAGTCTCGAAGTCATTTCGAGAAATTGACGTTTTAAGTTTCTGTTTCCAAATTCAAATGGATGTATCTTCGCCAATAATTGTCAGAAGTTAGAATTTCTTTCAACATTATGAAGCCCTTTTTATATATTTTGATTCTGCATCAAATGCTGAAAATATGTAGTCTCGAAGTCATTTCGAGAAATTGACGTTTTAAGTTTCTGTTTCCAAATTCAAACGGATGTATCTTCGCCAATAATTGTCAGAAGTTAGAATTTCTTTCAACATTATGAAGCCCTTTTTATAAATTTTGACCCTGCATCAAAAGCTGAAAATATGTAGTCTCGAAGTCATTTCGAGAAATTGACGTTTTAAGTTTCTGTTTCCAAATTCAAACGGATGTATCTTCGCCAATAATTGTCAGAAGTTAGAATTTCTTTCAACATTATGAAGCCCTTTTTATATATTTTGACCCTGCATCAAAAGCTGAAAATATGTAGTCTCGAAGTCATTTCGAGAAATTGACGTTTTAAGTTTCTGTTTCCAAATTCAAACGGATGTATCTTCGCCAATAATTGTCAGAAGTTAGAATTTCTTTCAACATTATGAAGCCCTTTTTATATATTTTGACCCTGCATCAAAAGCTGAAAATATGTAGTCTCGAAGTCATTTCGAGAAATTGACGTTTTAAGTTTCTGTTTCCAAATTCAAACGGATGTATCTTCGCCAATAATTGTCAGAAGTTAGAATTTCTTTCAACATTATGAAGCCCTTCTTATATATTTTGATTCTGCATCAAAAGCTGAAAATATGTAGTCTCGAAGTCATTTCGCGAAATTGACGTTTTAAGTTTCTGTTTCCAAATTCAATCGGATGTATCTTCGCCAATAATTGTCAGAAGTTAGAATTTCTTCCAAAATTATGTAGCCCTTTTTATATATTTTGACTCTGCATCAACAGCTGAAAATATATAGTCGCGAAGTCATTTCGAGAAATACACGTTTTAAGTTTCTGTTTCCAAATTCAAACGGATGTATCTTCGTCAATAATTCGCAGAAGTTAGAATTTCTTTCAACATTATGAAGCCATTTTAAACATTTTGATTCTGCATCAAAAGCTGAAAATATGTAGTCTCGAAGTCATTTTGCGAAATTGACGTTTTAAGTTTCTGTTTCCAAATTCAAGTGGATGTATCTTCGTCAATAATTGTCAGAATTTAGAATTTCTTTCAACATTATGAAGCCCTTTTTATATATTTTGACTCTGCTTCAAAAGCTGAAAATATGTAGTCTCGAAGTCATTTCGAGAAATTGACGTTTTAAGTTTCTGTTTCCAAATTCAAACGGATGTATCTTCGCCAATAATTGTCAGAAGTTAGAATTTCTTTCAACATTATGATGCCCTTTTTATATATTTTGACCCTGCATCAAAAGCTGAAAATATGTAGTCTCGAAGTCATTTCGAGAAATTGACGTTTTAAGTTTCTGTTTCCAAATTCAAACGGATGTATCTTCGCCAATAATTGTCAGAAGTTAGAATTTCTTTCAACATTATGAAGCCCTTCTTATATATTTTGATTCTGCATCAAAAGCTGAAAATATGTAGTCTCGAAGTCATTTCGCGAAATTGACGTTTTAAGTTTCTGTTTCCAAATTCAATCGGATGTATCTTCGCCAATAATTGTCAGAAGTTAGAATTTCTTCCAAAATTATGTAGCCCTTTTTATATATTTTGACTCTGCATCAACAGCTGAAAATATATAGTCGCGAAGTCATTTCGAGAAATACACGTTTTAAGTTTCTGTTTCCAAATTCAAACGGATGTATCTTCGTCAATAATTCGCAGAAGTTAGAATTTCTTTCAACATTATGAAGCCATTTTAAACATTTTGATTCTGCATCAAAAGCTGAAAATATGTAGTCTCGAAGTCATTTTGCGAAATTGACGTTTTAAGTTTCTGTTTCCAAATTCAAGTGGATGTATCTTCGTCAATAATTGTCAGAATTTAGAATTTCTATCAACATTATGAAGCCCTTTTTATATATTTTGACTCTGCTTCAAAAGCTGAAAATATGTAGTCTCGAAGTCATTTCGAGAAATTGACGTTTTAAGTTTCTGTTTCCAAATTCAAACGGATGTATCTTCGCCAATAATTGTCAGAAGTTAGAATTTCTTTCAACATTATGAAGCCCTTTTTATATATTTTGACTCTGCATCAAAAGCTGAAAATATGTAGTCTCGAAGTCATTTCGCGAAATTGACGTTTTAAGTTTCTGTTTCCAAATTCAAACGGATGTATCTTCGCCAATAATTGTCAGAAGTTAGAATTTCTTTCAACATTATGAAGCCCTTTTTATATATTTTGATTCTGCATCAAAAGCTGAAAATATGTAGTCTCGAAGTCATTTCGAGAAATTGACGTTTTAAGTTTCTGTTTCCAAATTCAAACGGATGTATCTTCGCCAATAATTGTCAGAAGTTAGAATTTCTTTCAACATTATGAAGCCCTTTTTATATATTTTGATTCTGCTTCAAAAGCTGAAAATATGTAGTCTTGAAGTCATTTCGAGAAATCGACGTTTTAAGTCTCTGTTTCCAAATTCAAACGGGATGTATCTTTGCCAATAGTTGTCAGATGTTAGAATTTCTTTTCAACACTATGAAGCCCTTTTTAAATATTTTGACTCTGCTTCAATAGCTGATAATATGTAGTCTCGAAGTCATTTCGAGAAATTGACGTTTTAAGTTTCTGTTTCCAAATTCAAACGGATGTATCTTCGCCAATAATTGTCAGAAGTTAGAATTTCTTTCAACATTATGAAGCCCTTTTTATATATTTTGATTCTGCATCAAAAGCTGAAAATATGTAGTCTCGAAGTCATTTCGAGAAATTGACGTTTTAAGTTTATTTTCCCAAATTCAAACGGATGTATCTTCGCCAATAATTGTCGGAAGTTAGAATTTCTTTCAACATTATGAACCCCTTTTTATATATTTTGATTCTGCATCAAAGGCTGAAAATATGTAGTTTGAAGTCATTTCGAGAAATTGACGTTTTAAGTTTCTGTTTCCAAATTCAAACGGATGTATCTTCGCCAATAATTGGCAGAAGTTAGAATTTCTTTCAACATTATGAAGCCCTTTTTATATATTTTGACTCTGCATCAAAAGCTGAAAATATGTAGTCTCGAAGTCATTTCGAGAAATTGACGTTTTAAGTTTCTGTTTCCAAATTCAAACGAATGTATCTTCGCCAATAATTGTCAGAAGTTAGAATTTCTTTCAACATTATGAACCCCTTTTTATATATTTTGATTCTGCATCAAAAGCTGAAAATATGTAGTCTCGAAGTCATTTCGAGATTTTGGCGTTTTAAGTTCATTTTTCCAAATTCAAACGGATGTATCTTCGCCAATAATTGGCAGAAGTCAGAATTTCTTTCAACATTATGAAGCCCTTTTTATATATTTTGACTCTGCATCAAAAGCTGAAAATATGTAGTCTCGAAGTCATTTCGAGATATTGGCGGTTTAAGTTTCTTTTCCCAAATTCAAACGGATGTATCTTCGCCAATAATTGTCAGAAGTTAAAATTTCTTTCAACATTATGAAGCCTTTTTTATATATTTTGACTCTGCATCAAAAGCGGAAAATATGTAGTCTCGAAGTCATTTCGAGAAATTGACGTTTTAAGTTTCTGTTTCCAAATTCAAACGGATGTATCTTCGCCAATAATTGTCAGAAGTTAGAATTTCTTTCAACATTATGAAGCCCTTTTTATATATGTTGACTATGCATCAAAAGCTGAAAATATGTAGTCTCGAAGTCATTTCGAGAAATTGACGTTTTAAGTTTCTGTTTCCAAATTCAAACGGATGTATCTTCGCCAATAATTGTCAGAAATTAGAATTTCTTTCAACATTATGAAGCCCTTTTTATATATTTTGACTCTGCATCAAAAGCTGAAAATATGTAGTCTCGAAGTCATTTCGAGAAATTGACGTTTTAAGTTTTTGTTTCCAAATTCAAGTGGATGTATCTTCGCCAATAATTGTCAGAAGTTAGAATTTCTTTCAACATTATGAAGCCCTTTTTATATATTTTGACTATGCATCAAAAGCTGAAAATATGTAGTCTTGAAGTCATTTCGAGAAATTGACGTTTTAAGTTTCTGTTTCCAAATTCAAACGGATGTATCTTCGTCAATAATTGTCAGAAGTTAGAATTTCTTTCAACATTATGAAGCCCTTTTTATATATTTTGATTCTGCATCAAAAGCTGAAAATATGTAGTCTCGAAGTCATTTCGAGAAATCGACGTTTTAAGTCTCTGTTTCCAAATTCAAACGGATGTATCTTCGTCAATAATTGTCAGAAGTTAGAATTTCTTTCAACATTATGAAGCCCTTTTTATATATTTTGATTCTGCATCAAAAGCTGAAAATATGTAGTCTCGAAGTCATTTCGAGAAATTGACGTTTTAAGTTTCTGTTTCCAAATTCAAACGGATGTATCTTCGCCAATAATTGTCAGAAGTTAGAATTTCTTTCAACATTATGAAGCCCTTTTTATATATTTTGACTCTGCATCAAAAGCTGAAAATATGTAGTCGCGAAGTCATTTCGAGAAATTGACGTTTTAAGTTTCTGTTTCCAAATTCAAACGGATGTATCTTCGCCAATAATTGTCAGAAGTTAGAATTTCTTTCAACATTATGAAGCCCTTTTTATATATTTTGATTCTGCATCAAAAGCTGAAAATATGTAGTCTCAAAGTCATTTCGAGAAATTTACGTTTTAAGTTTCTGTTTCCAAATTCAAACGGATGTATCTTCGCCAATAATTGTCAGAAGTTAGAATTTCTTTCAACATTATGAAGCCCTTTTTATATATTTTGACTCTGCATCAAAAGCTGAAAATATGTAGTCGCGAAGTCATTTCGAGAAATTGACGTTTTAAGTTTCTGTTTCCAAATTCAAACGGATGTATCTTCGCCAATAATTGGCAGAAGTCAGAATTTCTTTCAACATTATGAAGCCCTTTTTATATATTTTGACTCTGCATCAAAAGCTGAAAATATGTAGTCGCGAAGTCATTTCGAGAAATTGACGTTTTAAGTTTCGGTTTCCAAATTCAAACGGATGTATCTTCGCCACTAATTGTCAGCAGTTAGAATTTCTTTCAACATTATGAAGCCCTTTTTATATATTTTGATTCTGCATCAAAAGCTGACAATATGTAGTCTTGAAGTCATTTCGAGAAATCGACGTTTTAAGTTTCTGTTTCCAAATTCAAACGGATGTATCTTCGCCAATAATTGTCAGAAGTTAGAATTTCTTTCAACATTATGAAGCCCTTTTTATATATTTTGATTCTGCATCAAAAGCTGAAAATATGTAGTCTCGAAGTCATTTCGAGAAATTGACGTTTTAAGTTTCTGTTTCCAAATTCAAACGGATGTATCTTCGCCAATAATTGTCAGAAGTTAGAATTTCTTTCAACATTATGAAGCCCTTTTTATATATTTTGATTCTGCTTCAAAAGCTGAAAATATGTAGTCTCGAAGTCATTTCGAGAAATTGACGTTTTAAGTTTCTGTTTCCAAATTCAAACGGATGTATCTTCGCCAATAATTGTCAGAAGTTAGATTTTCTTTCAACATTATGAAGCCCTTTTTATATATTTTGACTCTGCATCAAAAGCTGAAAATATGTAGTCTCGAAGTCATTTCGAGAAATTGACGTTTTAAGTTTCTGTTTCCAAATTCAAACGGATGTATCTTCGCCAATAATTGTCAGAAGTTAGAATTTCTTTCAACATTATGAAGCCCTTTTTATATATTTTGACTCTGCATCAAAAGCTGAAAATATGTAGTCTCAAAGTCATTTCGAGAAATTGACGTTTTAAGTTTCTGTTTCCAAATTCAAACGGATGTATCTTCGCCAATAATTGTCGGAAGTTAGAATTTCTTTCAACATTATGAAGCCCTTTTTATATATTTTGATTCTGCATCAAAAGCTGAAAATATGTAGTCGCGAAGTCATTTCGAGAAATTGACGTTTAAGTTTCGGTTTCCAAATTCAAACGGATGTATCTTCGCCAATAATTGGCAGAAGTTAGAATTTCTTTCAACATTATGAAGCCCTTTTTATATATTTTGACTCTGCATCAAAAGCTGAAAATATGTAGTCTCGAAGTCATTTCGAGAAATTGACGTTTTAAGTTTCTGTTTCCAAATTCAAACGAATGTATCTTCGCCAATAATTGTCAGCAGTTAGAATTTCTTTCAACATTATGAACCCCTTTTTATATATTTTGATTCTGCATCAAAAGCTGAAAATATGTAGTCTCGAAGTCATTTCGAGATTTTGGCGTTTTAAGTTCATTTTTCCAAATTCAAACGGATGTATCTTCGCCAATAATTGTCAGAAGTTAGAATTTCTTTCAACATTATGAAGCCCTTTTTATATATTTTGACTCTGCATCAAAAGCTGAAAATATATAGTCTCGAAGTCATTTCGAGATATTGGCGGTTTAAGTTTCTTTTCCCAAATTCAAACGGATGTATCTTCGCCAATAATTGTCAGAAGTTAGAATTTCTTTCAACATTATGAAGCCCTTTTTATATATTTTGACTCTGCATCAAAAGCGGAAAATATGTAGTCTCGAAGTCATTTCGAGAAATTGACGTTTTAAGTTTCTGTTTCCAAATTCAAACGGATGTATCTTCGCCAATAATTGTCAGAAGTTAGAATTTCTTTCAACATTATGAAGCCCTTTTTATATATGTTGACTATGCATCAAAAGCTGAAAATATGTAGTCTCGAAGTCATTTCGAGAAATTGACGCTTTAAGTTTCTGTTTCCAAATTCAAACGGATGTATCTTCGCCAATAATTGTCAGAAATTAGAATTTCTTTCAACATTATGAAGCCCTTTTTATATATTTTGACTCTGCATCAAAAGCTGAAAATATGTAGTCTCGAAGTCATTTCGAGAAATTGACGTTTTAAGTTTTTGTTTCCAAATTCAAGTGGATGTATCTTCGCCAATAATTGTCAGAAGTTAGAATTTCTTTCAACATTATGAAGCCCTTTTTATATATTTTGACTATGCATCAAAAGCTGAAAATATGTAGTCTCGAAGTCATTTCGAGAAATTGACGTTTTAAGTTTCTGTTTCCAAATTCAAACGGATGTATCTTCGTCAATAATTGTCAGAAGTTAGAATTTCTTTCAACATTATGAAGCCCTTTTTATATATTTTGATTCTGCATCAAAAGCTGAAAATATGTAGTCTCGAAGTCATTTCGAGAAATCGACGTTTTAAGTCTCTGTTTCCAAATTCAAACGGATGTATCTTCGTCAATAATTGTCAGAAGTTAGAATTTCTTTCAACATTATGAAGCCCTTTTTATATATTTTGATTCTGCATCAAAAGCTGAAAATATGTAGTCTCAAAGTCATTTCGAGAAATTTACGTTTTAAGTTTCTGTTTCCAAATTCAAACGGATGTATCTTCGCCAATAATTGTCAGAAGTTAGAATTTCTTTCAACATTATGAAGCCCTTTTTATATATTTTGACTCTGCATCAAAAGCTGAAAATATGTAGTCGCGAAGTCATTTCGAGAAATTGACGTTTTAAGTTTCTGTTTCCAAATTCAAACGGATGTATCTTCGCCAATAATTGGCAGAAGTCAGAATTTCTTTCAACATTATGAAGCCCTTTTTATATATTTTGACTCTGCATCAAAAGCTGAAAATATGTAGTCGCGAAGTCATTTCGAGAAATTGACGTTTTAAGTTTCGGTTTCCAAATTCAAACGGATGTATCTTCGCCACTAATTGTCAGCAGTTAGAATTTCTTTCAACATTATGAAGCCCTTTTTATATATTTTGATTCTGCATCAAAAGCTGACAATATGTAGTCTTGAAGTCATTTCGAGAAATCGACGTTTTAAGTTTCTGTTTCCAAATTCAAACGGATGTATCTTCGCCAATAATTGTCAGAAGTTAGAATTTCTTTCAACATTATGAAGCCATTTTTATATATTTTGATTCTGCATCAAAAGCTGAAAATATGTAGTCTCGAAGTCATTTCGAGAAATTGACGTTTTAAGTTTCTGTTTCCAAATTCAAACGGATGTATCTTCACCAATAATTGTCAGAAGTTAGAATTTCTTTCAACATTATGAAGCCCTTTTTATATATTTTGATTCTGCATCAAAAGCTGAAAATATGTAGTCTCGAAGTCATTTCGAGAAATTGACGTTTTAAGTTTCTGTTTCCAAATTCAAACGGATGTATCTTCGCCAATAATTGTCAGAAGTTAGAATTTCTTTCAACATTATGAAGCCCTTTTTATATATTTTGACTATGCATCAAAAGCTGAAAATATGTAGTCTCGAAGTCATTTCGAGAAATTGACGTTTTAAGTTTCTGTTTCCAAATTCAAACGGATGTATCTTCGCCAATAATTGTCAGAAATTAGAATTTCTTTCAACATTATGAAGCGCTTTTTATATATTTTGACTCTGCATCAAAAGCTGAAAATATGTAGTCTCGAAGTCATTTCGCGAAATTGACGTTTTAAGTTTCTGTTTCCAAATTCAAACGGATGTATCTTCGCCAATAATTGTCAGAAGTTAGAATTTCTTTCAACATAATGAAGCCCTTTTTATATATTTTGACCCTGCATCAAAAGCTGAAAATATGTAGTCACGAAGTCATTTCGAGAAATTGACGTTTTAAGTTTCGGTTTCCAAATTCAAACGGATGTATCTTCGCCAATAATTGTCAGAAGTTAGAATTTCTTTCAACATTATGAAGCCCTTTTTATATATTTTGACTATGCATCAAAAGCTGAAAATATGTAGTCTCGAAGTCATTTCGAGAAATTGACGTTTTAAGTTTCTGTTTCCAAATTCAAACGGATGTATCTTCGCCAATAATTGTCAGAAATTAGAATTTCTTTCAACATTATGAAGCGCTTTTTATATATTTTGACTCTGCATCAAAAGCTGAAAATATGTAGTCTCGAAGTCATTTCGAGAAATTGACGTTTTAAGTTTCTGTTTCCAAATTCAAACGGATGTATCTTCGCCAATAATTGTCAGAAGTTAGAATTTCTTTCAACATTATGAAGCCCTTTTTATATATGTTGATTCTGCATCAAAAGCTGCAAATATGTAGTCTCGAAGTCATTTCGAGAAATTGACGTTTTAAGTTTCTGTTTCCAAATTCAAACGGATGTATCTTCGCCAATAATTGTCAGAAGTTAGAATTTCTTTCAACATTATGAAGCCCTTTTTATATATTTTGACCCTGCATCAAAAGCTGAAAATATGTAGTCTCGAAGTCATTTCGTGAAATTGACGTTGTAAGTTTCGGTTTCCAAATTCAACCGGATGTATCTTCGCCAATAATTGTCAGAAGTTAGAATTTCTTTCAACATTATGAAGCCCTTTTTATATATTTTGACTCTGCATCAAAAGCGGAAAATATGTAGTCGCGAAGTTATTTCGAGAAATTGACGTTTTAAGTTTCGGTTTCCAAATTCAACCGGATGTATCTTCGCCAATAATTGTCAGCAGTTAGAATTTCTTTCAACAATATTAAGCCCTTTTTATATATTTTGATTCTGCATCAAAAGCTGAAAATATGTAGTCGCGAAGTCATTTCGAGAAATCGTCGTTTTAAGTTTCTGTTTCCAAATTCAAACGGATGTATCTTCGCCAATAATTGTCAGAAGTTAGAATTTCTTTCAACATTATAAAGCCCTTTTTATATATTTTGATTCTGCTTCAAAAGCTGAAAATATGTAGTCTCGAAGTCATTTCGAGAAATTGACGTTTTAAGTTTCTGTTTCCAAATTCAAACGGATGTATCTTCGCCAATAATTGTCAGAAGTTAGAATTTCTTTCAACATTATGAAGCCCTTTTTATATATTTTGACTCTGCATCACAAGCTGAAAATATGTAGTCGCGAAGTCATTTCGAGAAATTGACGTTTTAAGTTTCTGTTTCCAAATTCAAACGGATGTATCTTCGCCAATAATTGGCAGAAGTCAGAATTTCTTTCAACATTATGAAGCCCTTTTTATATATTTTGACTCTGCATCAAAAGCTGAAAATATGTAGTCGCGAAGTCATTTCGAGAAATTGACGTTTTAAGTTTCGGTTTCCAAATTCAAACGGATGTATCTTCGCCACTAATTGTCAGCAGTTAGAATTTCTTTCAACATTATGAAGCCCTTTTTATATATTTTGATTCTGCATCAAAAGCTGACAATATGTAGTCTTGAAGTCATTTCGAGAAATCGACGTTTTAAGTTTCTGTTTCCAAATTCAAACGGATGTATCTTCGCCAATAATTGTCAGAAGTTAGAATTTCTTTCAACATTATGAAGCCCTTTTTATATATTTTGATTCTGCTTCAAAAGCTGAAAATATGTAGTCTCGAAGTCATTTCGAGAAATTGACGTTTTAAGTTTCTGTTTCCAAATTCAAACGGATGTATCTTCGCCAATAATTGTCAGAAGTTAGAATTTCTTTCAACATTATGAAGCCCTTTTTATATATTTTGATTCTGCATCAAAAGCTGAAAATATGTAGTCTCGAAGTCATTTCGAGATTTTGGCGTTTTAAGTTCATTTTTCCAAATTCAAACGGATGTATCTTCGCCAATAATTGTCAGAAGTCAGAATTTCTTTCAACATTATGAAGCCCTTTTTATATATTTTGATTCTGCATCAAAAGCTGAAAATATGTAGTCGCAAAGTCATTTCGCGAAATTGACGTTTTAAGTTTCGGTTTCCAAATTCAAACGGATGTATCTTCGCCAATAATTGTCAGAAGTTAGAATTTCTTTCAACATTATGAAGCCCTTTTTATATATTTTGACTCTGCATCGAAAGCTGAAAATATGTAGTCGCGAAGTCATTTCGAGAAATTGACGTTTTAAGTTTCGGTTTCCAAATTCAAACGGATGTATCTTCGCCAATAATTGTCAGAAGTTAGAATTTCTTTCAACATTATGAAGCCCTTTTTATATATTTTGATTCTGCATCAAAAGCTGAAAATATGTAGTCGCAAAGTCATTTCGCGAAATTGACGTTTTAAGTTTCGGTTTCCAAATTCAAACGGATGTATCTTCGCCAATAATTGTCAGAAGTTAGAATTTCTTTCAACATTTTGAAGCCCTTTTTATATATTTTGACTATGCATCAAAAGCTGAAAATATGTAGTCTCGAAGTCATTTCGAGAAATCGACGTTTTAAGTTTCTGTTTCCAAATTCAAACGGATGTATCTTCGCCAATAATTGTCAGAAGTTAGAATTTCTTTCAACATTATGAAGCCCTTTTTATATATTTTGATTCTGCATCAAAAGCTGAAAATATGTAGTCTCGAAGTCATTTCGAGAAATTGACGTTTTAAGTTTCTGTTTCCAAATTCAAATGGATGTATCTTCGCCAATAATTGTCAGAAGATAGAATTTCTTTCAACATTATGAAGCCCTTTTTATATATTTTGATTCTGCATAGTCTCGAAGTCATTTCGAGAAATCGACGTTTTAAGTCTCTGTTTCCAAATTCAAACGGATGTATCTTCGCCAATAATTGTCAGAAGTTAGAATTTCCTTCAACATTATGAAGCCCTTTTTATATATTTTGACTCTGCTTCAAAAGCTGAAAATATGTAGTCTCGAAGTCATTTCGCGAAATTGACGTTTTAAGTTTCTGTTTCCAAATTCAAACGGATGTATCTTCGCCAATAATTGTCAGAAGTTAGAATTCCTTTCAACATTATGAAGCCCTTTTTATATATTTTGATTGTGCATCAAAAGCTGAAAATATGTAGTCTCGAAGTCATTTCGCGAAATTGACGTTTTAAGTTTCTGTTTCCAAATTCAAACGGATGTATCTTCGCCAATAATTGTCAGAAGTTAGAATTTCTTTCAACATTATGAAGCCCTTTTTATATATTTTGACTCTGCATCAAAAGCTGAAAATATGTAGTCTCGAAGTCATTTCGAGAAATCGACGTTTTAAGTTTCTGTTTCCAAATTCAAACGGATGTATCTTCGCCAATAATTGTCAGAAGTTAGAATTTCTTTCAACATTATGAAGCCCTTTTTATATATTTTGATTCTGCATCAAAAGCTGAAAATATGTAGTCTCGAAGTCATTTCGAGAAATTGACGTTTTAAGTTTCTGTTTCCAAATTCAAACGGATGTATCTTCGCCAATAATTGTCAGAAGTTAGAGTTTCTTTCAACATTATGAAGCCCTTTTTATATATTTTGACTCTGCATCAAAAGCTGAAAATATGTAGTCTCGAAGTCATTACGAGAAATTGACGTTTTAAGTTTCTGTTTCCAAATTCAAACGGATGTATCTTCGCCAATAATTGTCAGAAGTTAGAGTTTCTTTCAACATTATGAAGCCCTTTTTATATATTTTGACCCTGCATCAAAAGCTGAAAATATGTAGTCTCGAAGTCATTTCGAGAAATTGACGTTATAAGTTTCGGTTTCCAAATTCAACCGGATGTATCTTCGCCAATAATTGTCAGCAGTTAGAATTTCTTTCAACATTATGAAGCCCTTTTTATATATTTCGATTCTGCATCAAAAGCTGAAAATATGTAGTCTCGAAGTCATTTCGAGAAATTGACGTTTTAAGTTTCTGTTTCCAAATTCAAATGGATGTACTCGTATCTTCGCCAATAATTGTCAGAAGTTAGAATTTCTTTCAACATTATGAAGCCCTTTTTATATATTTTGATTCTGCATCAAAGGCTGAAAATATGTAGTCTCGAAGTCATTTCGAGAAATTGACGTTTTAAGTTTCTGTTTCCAAATTCAAACGGATGTATCTTCGCCAATAATTGTCAGAAGTTAGAATTTCTTTCAACATTATGAAGCCCTTTTTATATATTTTGACTCTGCATCAAAAGCTGAAAATATGTAGTCTCAAAGTCATTTCGAGAAATTGACGTTTTAAGTTTCTGTTTCCAAATTCAAACGGATGTATCTTCGCCAATAATTGTCAGAAGTTAGAATTTCTTTCAACATTATGAAGCCCTTTTTATATATTTTGACTCTGCATCAAAAACTGAAAATATGTAGTCTCGAAGTCATTTCGAGAAATTGACGTTTTATGATTCTGTTTCCAAATTCAAACGGATGTATCTTCGCCAATAATTGTCAGAAAATAGAATTTCTTTCAACATTATGAAGCCCTTTTTATATATTTTGATTCTGCATCAAAAGCTGAAAATATGTAGTCTCGAAGTCATTTCGAGAAACTGACGTTTTAAGTTTCTGTTTCCAAATTCAAATGGATGTATCTTCGCCAATAATTGTCAGAAGTTAGAATTTCTTTCAACATTATGAAGCCCTTTTTATATATTTTGACTGTGCATCAAAAGCTGAAAATATGTAGTCTCGAAGTCATTTCGAGAAATCGACGTTTTAAGTTTCTGTTTCCAAATTCAAACGGATGTATCTTCGCCAATAATTGTCAGAAGTTAGAATTTCTTTCAACATTATGAAGCCCTTTTTATATATTTTGACCCTGCATCAAAAGCTGAAAATATGTAGTCTCGAAGTCATTTCGCGAAATTGACGTTTTAAGTTTCTGTTTCCAAATTCAAACGGATGTATCTTCGCCAATAATTGTCAGAAGTTAGAATTTCTTTCAACATTATGAAGCCCTTTTTATATATTTTGACTCTGCATCAAAAGCTGAAAATATGTAGTCTCGAAGTCATTTCGAGAAATTGACGTTTTAAGTTTCTGTTTCCAAATTCAAATGGATGTATATTCGCCAATAATTGTCAGAAGTTAGAATTTCTTTCAACATTATGAAGCCCTTTTTATATATTTTGACTCTGCATCAAAAGCTGAAAATATGTAGTCTCGAAGTCATTTCGAGAAATTGACGTTTTAAGTTTCTGTTTCCAAATTCAAACGGATGTATCTTCGCCAATAATTGGCAGAAGTCAGAATTTCTTTCAACATTATGAAGCCCTTTTTATATATTTTGACTCTGCATCATAAGCTGAAAATATGTAGTCGCGAAGTCATTTCGCGAAATTGACGTTTTAAGTTTCTGTTTCCAAATTCAAACGGATGTATCTTCGCCAATAATTGTCAGAAGTTAGAATTTCTTTCAACATTATGAAGCCCTTTTTATATATTTTGACTCTGCATCAAAAGCTGAAAATATGTAGTCTCGAAGTCATTTCGAGAAATTGACGTTGTAAGTTTCTGTTTCCAAATTCAAACGGATGTATCTTCGCCAATAATTGTCAGAAGTTAGAATTTCTTTCAACATTATGAAGCCCTTTTTATATATTTTGACTCTGCATCAAAAGCTGAAAATATGTAGTCTCGAAGTCATTTCGAGAAATTGACGTTTAAAGTTTCTGTTTCCAAATTCAAACGGATGTATCTTCGCCAATAATTGTCAGAAGTTAGAATTTCTTTCAACATTATGAAGCCCTTTTTATATATTTTGACTCTGTATCAAAAGCTGAAAATATGTAGTCTCGAAGTCATTTCGAGAAATTGACGTTTTAAGTTTCTGTTTCCAAATTCAAACGGATGTATCTTCGCCAATAATTGTCAGAAGTTAGAATTTCTTTCAACATTATGAAGCTCTTTTTATATATTTTGATTCTGCATCAAAAGCTGAAAATATGTAGTCTCGAAGTCATTTCGAGAAATTGACGTTTTAAGTTTCTGTTTCCAAATTCAAACGGATGTATCTTCGCCAATAATTGTCAGAAGTTAGAATTTCTTTCAACATTATGAAGCCCTTTTTATATATTTTGACCCTGCATCAAAAGCTGAAAATATGTAGTCTCGAAGTCATTTCGAGAAATTGACGTTTTAAGTTTCTGTTTCCAAATTCAAACGGATGTATCTTCGCCAATAATTGTCAGAAGTTAGAATTTCTTTCAACATTATGAAGCCCTTTTTATATATTTTGACCCTGCATCAAAAGCTGAAAATATGTAGTCTCGAAGTCATTTCGAGAAATTGACGTTTTAAGTTTCTGTTTCCAAATTCAAACGGATGTATCTTCGCCAATAATTGTCAGAAGTTAGAATTTCTTTCAACATTATGAAGCCCTTCTTATATATTTTGACTCTGCATCAAAAGCTGAAAATATGTAGTCTCGAAGTCATTTCGCGAAATTGACGTTTTAAGTTTCTGTTTCCAAATTCAATCGGATGTATCTTCGCCAATAATTGTCAGAAGTTAGAATTTCTTTCAACATTATGAAGCCCTTTTTATATATTTTGACTCTGCATCAAAAGCTGAAAATATGTAGTCGCGAAGTCATTTCGAGAAATTGACGTTTTAAGTTTCTGTTTCCAAATTCAAATGGATGTATCTTCGCCAATAATTGTCAGAAGTTAGAATTTCTTTCAACATTATGAAGCCCTTTTTATATATTTTGACTCTGCATCAAAAGCTGAAAATATGTAGTCGCGAAGTCATTTCGAGAAATTGACGTTTTAAGTTTCGGTTTCCAAATTCAAACGGATGTATCTTCGCCAATAATTGGCAGAAGTCAGAATTTCTTTCATTATTATGAAGCCCTTTTTATATATTTTGACTCTGCATCATAAGCTGAAAATATGTAGTCGCGAAGTCATTTCGAGAAATCGACGTTTTAAGTTTCGGTTTCCAAATTCAAACGGATGTATCTTCGCCAATAATTGTCAGCAGTTAGAATTTCTTTCAACATTATGAAGCCCTTTTTATATATTTTGACTCTGCATCATAAGCTGAAAATATGTAGTCGCGAAGTCATTTCGAGAAATTGACGTTTTAAGTTTCTGTTTCCAAATTCAAATGGATGTATCTTCGCCAATAATTGTCAGAAGTTAGAATTTCTTTCAACATTATGAAGCCCTTTTTATATATTTTGACCCTGCATCAAAAGCTGAAAATATGTAGTCTCGAAGTCATTTCGAGAAATTGACGTTTTAAGTTTCTGTTCCCAAATTCAAACGGATGTATCTTCGCCAATAATTGTCAGAAGTTAGAATTTCTTTCAACATTATGAAGCCCTTTTTATATATTTTGACTGTGCATCAAAAGCTGAAAATATGTAGTCTCGAAGTCATTTCGAGAAATCGACGTTTTAAGTTTCTGTTTCCAAATTCAAACGGATGTATCTTCGCCAATAATTGTCAGAAGTTAGAATTTCTTTCAACATTATGAAGCCCTTTTTATATATTTTGACCCTGCATCAAAAGCTGAAAATATGTAGTCTCGAAGTCATTTCGAGACATTGACGTTTTAAGTTTCTGTTTCCAAATTCAAACGGATGTATCTTCGCCAATAATTGTCAGAAGTTAGAATTTCTTTCAACATTATGAAGCCCTTTTTATATATTTTGACTCTGCATCAAAAGCTGAAAATATGTAGTCGCGAAGTCATTTCGAGAAATTGACGTTTTAAGTTTCTGTTTCCAAATTCAAATGGATGTATCTTCGCCAATAATTGTCAGAAGTTAGAATTTCTTTCAACATTATGAAGCCCTTTTTATATATTTTGACTCTGCATCAAAAGCTGAAAATATGTAGTCGCGAAGTCATTTCGAGAAATTGACGTTTTAAGTTTCTGTTTCCAAATTCAAACGGATGTATCTTCGCCAATAATTGGCAGAAATCAGAATTTCTTTCATTATTATGAAGCCCTTTTTATATATTTTGACTCTGCATCATAAGCTGAAAATATGTAGTCGCGAAGTCATTTCGAGAAATCGACGTTTTAAGTTTCGGTTTCCAAATTCAAACGGATGTATCTTCGCCAATAATTGTCAGCAGTTAGAATTTCTTTCAACATTATGAAGCCCTTTTTATATATTTTGATTCTGCATCAAAAGCTGAAAATATGTAGTCTTGAAGTCATTTCGAGAAATCGTCGTTTTAAGTTTCTGTTTCCAAATTCAAACGGATGTATCTTCGCCAATAATTGTCAGAAGTTAGAATTTCTTTCAACATTATGAAGCCCTTTTTATATATTTTGATTCTGCATCAAAAGCTGAAAATATGTAGTCTCGAAGTCATTTCGCGAAATTGACGTTTTAAGTTTCTGTTTCCAAATTCAAACGGATGTATCTTCGCCAATAATTGTCAGCAGTTAGAATTTCTTTCAACATTATGAAGCCCTTTTTATATATTTTGACCCTGCATCAAAAGCTGAAAATATGTAGTCTCGAAGTCATTTCGTGAAATTGACGTTGTAAGTTTCTGTTTCCAAATTCAAACGGATGTATCTTCGCCAATAATTGTCAGAAGTTAGAATTTCTTTCAACATTATGAAGCCCTTTTTATATATTTTGACCCTGCATCAAAAGCTGAAAATATGTAGTCTCGAAGTCATTTCGAGAAATTGACGTTTAAAGTTTCTGTTTCCAAATTCAAACGGATGTATCTTCGCCAATAATTGTCAGAAGTTAGAATTTCTTTCAACATTATGAAGCCCTTTTTATATATTTTGACTCTGTATCAAAAGCTGAAAATATGTAGTCTCGAAGTCATTTCGCGAAATTTACGTTTTAAGTTTCTGTTTCCAAATTCAAACGGATGTATCTTCGCCAATAATTGTCAGAAGTTAGAATTTCTTTCAACATTATGAAGCCCTTTTTATATATTTTGATTCTGCATCAAAAGCTGAAAATATGTAGTCTCGAAGTCATTTCGCGAAACTGACGTTTTAAGTTTCTGTTTCCAAATTCAAACGGATGTATCTTCGCCAATAATTGTCAGAAGTTAGAATTTCTTTCAACATTATGAAGCCCTTTTTATATATTTTGACCCTGCATCAAAAGCTGAAAATATGTAGTCTCGAAGTCATTTCGAGAAATTGACGTTTTAAGTTTCTGTTTCCAAATTCAAACGGATGTATCTTCGCCAATAATTGTCAGAAGTTAGAATTTCTTTCAACATTATGAAGCCATTTTTATATATTTTGACCCTGCATCAAAAGCTGAAAATATGTAGTCTCGAAGTCATTTCGAGAAATTGACGTTTTAAGTTTCTGTTTCCAAATTCAAACGGATGTATCTTCGCCAATAATTGTCAGAAGTTAGAATTTCTTTCAACATTATGAAGCCCTTCTTATATATTTTGATTCTGCATCAAAAGCTGAAAATATGTAGTCTCGAAGTCATTTCGAGAAATTGACGTTTTAAGTTTCTGTTTCCAAATTCAAACGGATGTATCTTCGCCAATAATTGTCAGAAGTTAGAATTTCTTTCAACATTATGAAGCCCTTTTTATATATTTTGACTCTGCATCAAAAGCTGAAAATATGTAGTCGCGAAGTCATTTCGAGAAATTGACGTTTTAAGTTTCTGTTTCCAAATTCAAATGGATGTATCTTCGCCAATAATTGTCAGAAGTTAGAATTTCTTTCAACATTATGAAGCCCTTTTTATATATTTTGACTCTGCATCAAAAGCTGAAAATATGTAGTCTAGAAGTCATTTCGAGAAATTGACGTTTTAAGTTTCTGTTTCCAAATTCAAACGGATGTATCTTCGCCAATAATTGTCAGAAGTTAGAATTTCTTTCAACATTATGAAGCCCTTTTTATATATTTTGACTCTGCATCATAAGCTGAAAATATGTAGTCGCGAAGTCATTTCGAGAAATCGACGTTTTAAGTTTCGGTTTCCAAATTCAAACGGATGTATCTTCGCCAATAATTGTCAGCAGTTAGAATTTCTTTCAACATTATGAAGCCCTTTTTATATATTTTGACTCTGCATCATAAGCTGAAAATATGTAGTCGCGAAGTCATTTCGAGAAATTGACGTTTTAAGTTTCTGTTTCCAAATTCAAATGGATGTATCTTCGCCAATAATTGTCAGAAGTTAGAATTTCTTTCAACATTATGAAGCCCTTTTTATATATTTTGACCCTGCATCAAAAGCTGAAAATATGTAGTCTCGAAGTCATTTCGTGAAATTGACGTTGTAAGTTTCTGTTTCCAAATTCAAACGGATGTATCTTCGCCAATAATTGTCAGAAGTTAGAATTTCTTTCAACATTATGAAGCCCTTTTTATATATTTTGACCCTGCATCAAAAGCTGAAAATATGTAGTCTCGAAGTCATTTCGAGAAATTGACGTTTTAAGTTTCTGTTTCCAAATTCAAACGGATGTATCTTCGCCAATAATTGTCAGAAGTTAGAATTTCTTTCAACATTATGAAGCCCTTTTTATATATTTTGACTCTGTATCAAAAGCTGAAAATATGTAGTCTCGAAGTCATTTTGCGAAATTTACGTTTTAAGTTTCTGTTTCCAAATTCAAACGGATGTATCTTCGCCAATAATTGTCAGAAGTTAGAATTTCTTTCAACATTATGAAGCCCTTTTTATATATTTTGATTCTGCATCAAAAGCTGAAAATATGTAGTCTCGAAGTCATTTCGCGAAACTGACGTTTTAAGTTTCTGTTTCCAAATTCAAACGGATGTATCTTCGCCAATAATTGTCAGAAGTTAGAATTTCTTTCAACATTATGAAGCCCTTTTTATATATTTTGACTGTGCATCAAAAGCTGAAAATATGTAGTCTCGAAGTCATTTCGAGAAATTGACGTTTTAAGTTTCTGTTTCCAAATTCAAACGGATGTATCTTCGCCAATAATTGTCAGAAGTTAGAATTTCTTTCAACATTATGAAGCCCTTTTTATATATTTTGACCCTGCATCAAAAGCTGAAAATATGTAGTCTCGAAGTCATTTCGAGAAATTGACGTTTTAAGTTTCTGTTTCCAAATTCAAACGGATGTATCTTCGCCAATAATTGTCAGAAGTTAGAATTTCTTTCAACATTATGAAGCCCTTTTTATATATTTTGACTCTGCATCAAAAGCTGAAAATATGTAGTCTCGAAGTCATTTCGAGAAATTGACGTTTTAAGTTTCTGTTTCCAAATTCAATCGGATGTATCTTCGCCAATAATTGTCAGAAGTTAGAATTTCTTTCAACATTATGAAGCCCTTTTTATATATTTTGACTCTGCATCAAAAGCTGAAAATATGTAGTCGCGAAGTCATTTCGAGAAATTGACGTTTTAAGTTTCTGTTTCCAAATTCAAATGGATGTATCTTCGCCAATAATTGGCAGAAGTCAGAATTTCTTTCATTATTATGAAGCCCTTTTTATATATTTTGACTCTGCATCATAAGCTGAAAATATGTAGTCGCGAAGTCATTTCGAGAAATCGACGTTTTAAGTTTCGGTTTCCAAATTCAAACGGATGTATCTTCGCCAATAATTGTCACAAGTCAGATTTTCTTTCAACATTATGAAGCCCTTTTTATATCTTTTGACTCTGCATCATAAGCTGAAAATATGAAGTCTCGAAGTCATTTCGAGAAATTGACGTTTTAAGTTTCTGTTTCCAAATTCAAACGGATGTATCTTCGCCAATAATTGTCAGAAGTTAGAATTTCTTTCAACATTATGAAGCCCTTTTTATATATTTTAATTCTGCATCAAAAGCTGAAAATATGTAGTCTCGAAGTCATTTCGAGAAATTGACGTTTTAAGTTTCTGTTTCCAAATTCAAACGAATGTATCTTCGCCAATAATTGTCAGAAGTTAGAATTTCTTTCAACATTATGAAGCCCTTTTTATATATTTTGACTCTGCATCAAAAGCTGAAAATATGTAGTCTCGAAGTCATTTCGAGAAATTGACGTTTTAAGTTTCTGTTTACAAATTCAAACGGATGTGTCTTCGCCAATAATTGTCAGAAGTCTGAATTTCTTTCAACATTATGAAGCCCTTTTTATATATTTTGATTATGCATCAATAGCTGAAAATATGTAGTCTTGAAGTCATTTCGAGAAATCGACGTTTTAAGTTTCTGTTTCCAAATTCAAACCGATGTATCTTCGCCAATAATTGTCAGAAGTTAGAATTTCTTTCAACATTATGAAGCCCTTTTTATATATTTTGATTCTGCATCAAAAGCTGAAAATATGTAGTCTCGAAGTCATTTCGAGAAATTGACGTTTTAAGTTTCTGTTTCCAAATTCAAACGGATGTATCTTCGCCAATAATTGTCAGAAGTTAGAATTTCTTTCAACATTATGAAGCCCTTTTTATATATTTTGACTATGCATCAAAAGCTGAAAATATGTAGTCTCGAAGTCATTTCGAGAAATTGACGTTTTAAGTTTCTGTTTCCAAATTCAAACGGATGTATCTTCGCCAATAATTGTCAGAAGTTAGAATTTCTTTCAACATTATGAAGCCCTTTTTATATATTTTGATTTTGCATCAAAAGCTGAAAATATGTAGTCTCGAAGTCATTTCGAGAAATTGACGTTTTAAGTTTCTGTTTCCAAATTCAAACGGATGTATCTTCGCCAATAATTGTCAGAAGTTAGAATTTCTTTCAACATTATGAAGCCCTTTTTATATATTTTGATTTTGCATCAAAAGCTGAAAATATGTAGTCTCGAAGTCATTTCGAGAAATTGACGTTTTAAGTTTCTGTTTCCAAATTCAAACGGATGTATCTTCGCCAATAATTGTCAGCAGTTAGAATTTCTTTCAACATTATGAAGCCCTTTTTATATATTTTGACCCTGCATCAAAAGCTGAAAATATGTAGTCTCGAAGTCATTTCGAGAAATTGACGTTTTAAGTTTCTGTTTCCAAATTCAAACGGATGTATCTTCGCCAATAATTGTCAGAAGTTAGAATTTCTTTCAACATTATGAAGCCCTTTTTATATATTTTGACTATGCATCAAAAGCTGAAAATATGTAGTCTCGAAGTCATTTCGAGAAATTGACGTTTTAAGTTTCTGTTTCCAAATTCAAATGGATATATCTTCGCCAATAATTGTCGGAAGTTAGAATTTCTTTCAACATTATGAAGCCCTTTTTATATATTTTGATTCTGCATCAAAAGCTGAAAATATGTAGTCTCGAAGTCATTTCGAGAAATTGACGTTTTAAGTTTCTGTTTCCAAATTCAAACGGATGTATCTTCGCCAATAATTGTCAGAAGTTAGAATTTCTTTCAACATTATGAAGCCCTTTTTATATATTTTGACTCTGCATCAAAAGCTGAAAATATGTAGTCGCGAAGTCATTTCGAGAAATCGACGTTTTAAGTTTCGGTTTCCAAATTCAAACGGATGTATCTTCGCCAATAATTGTCAGAAGTTAGAATTTCTTTCAACATTATGAAGCCCTTTTTATATATTTTGATTCTGCATCAAAAGCTGAAAATATGTAGTCTCGAAGTCATTTCGAGAAATTGACGTTTTAAGTTTCTGTTTCCAAATTCAAACGGATGTATCTTCGCCAATAATTGTCAGAAGTTAGAGTTTCTTTCAACATTATGAAGCCCTTTTTATATATTTTGACTCTGCTTCAAAAGCTGAAAATATGTAGTCTCGAAGTCATTTCGAGAAATTGACGTTTTAAGTTTCTGTTTCCAAATTCAAACGGATGTATCTTCGCCAATAATTGTCAGAAGTTAGAGTTTCTTTCAACATTATGAAGCCCTTTTTATATATTTTGACCCTGCATCAAAAGCTGAAAATATGTAGTCTCGAAGTCATTTCGAGAAATTGACGTTTTAAGTTTCTGTTTCCAAATTCAAACGGATGTATCTTCGCCAATAATTGTCAGAAGTTAGAATTTCATTCAACATTTTGAAGCCCTTTTTATATATTTTGACTATGCATCAAAAGCTGAAAATATGTAGTCTCGAAGTCATTTCGAGAAATTGACGTTTTAAGTTTCTGTTTCCAAATTCAAACGGATGTATCTTCGCCAATAATTGTCAGAAGTTAGAATTTCTTTCAACATTATGAAGCCCTTTTTATATATTTTGACTCTGCATCAAAAGCTGAAAATATGTAGTCTCGAAGTCATTTCGAGAAATTGACGTTTTAAGTTTCTGTTTCCAAATTCAAATGGATGTATCTTCGCCAATAATTGTCAGAAGTTAGAATTTCTTTCAACATTATGAAGACATTTTTATATATTTTGACTCTGCATCAAAAGCTGAAAATATGTAGTCGCGAAGTCATTTCGAGAAATCGACGTTTTAAGTTTCGGTTTCCAAATTCAAACGGATGTATCTTCGCCAATAATTGTCAGAAGTTAGAATTTCTTTCAACATTATGAAGCCCTTTTTATATATTTTGACTCTGCATCAAAAGCTGAAAATATGTAGTCTCGAAGTCATTTCGAGAAATTGACGTTTTAAGTTTCTGTTTCCAAATTCAAATGGATGTATCTTCGCCAATAATTGTCAGAAGTTAGAATTTCTTTCAACATTATGAAGACATTTTTATATATTTTGACTCTGCATCAAAAGCTGAAAATATGTAGTCTTGAAGTCATTTCGAGAAATCGACGTTTTAAGTTTCTGTTTCCAAATTCAAACGGATGTATCTTCGCCAATAATTGTCAGAAGTTAGAATTTCTTTCAACATTATGAAGCCCTTTTTATATATTTTGACTATGCATCAAAAGCTGAAAATATGTAGTCTCGAAGTCATTTCGAGAAATTGACGTCTTAAGTTTCTGTTTCCAAATTCAAACGGATGTATCTTCGCCAATAATTGTCAGAAGTTAGAGTTTCTTTCAACATTATGAAGCCCTTTTTATATATTTTGACTCTGCATCAAAAGCTGAAAATTCGAGAAATTGACGTTTTAAGTTTCTGTTTCCAAATTCAAACGGATGTATCTTCGCCAATAATTGTCAGAAGTTAGAATTTCTTTCAACAATTATGAAGCCCTTTTTATATATTTTGATTTTGCATCAAAAGCTGAAAATATGTAGTCTTGAAGTCATTTCGAGAAATTGACGTTCTAAGTTTCTGTTTCCAAATTCAAACGGATGTATATTCGCCAATAATTGTCAGAAGTTAGAATTTCTTTCAACATTATGAAGCCCTTTTTATATATTTTGACCCTGCATCAAAAGCTGAAAATATGTAGTCTCGAAGTCATTTCGAGAAATTGACGTTTTAAGTTTCTGTTTCCAAATTCAAACGGATGTATCTTCGCCAATAATTGTCAGAAGTTAGAATTTCTTTCAACATTATGAAGCCCTTTTTATATATTTTGACTATGCATCAAAAGCTGAAAATATGTAGTCTCGAAGTCATTTCGAGAAATTGACGTTTTAAGTTTCTGTTTCCAAATTCAAATGGATATATCTTCGCCAATAATTGTCGGAAGTTAGAATTTCTTTCAACATTATGAAGCCCTTTTTATATATTTTGATTCTGCATCAAAAGCTGAAAATATGTAGTCTCGAAGTCATTTCGAGAAATTGACGTTTTAAGTTTCTGTTTCCAAATTCAAACGGATGTATCTTCGCCAATAATTGTCAGAAGTTAGAATTTCTTTCAACATTATGAAGCCCTTTTTATATATTTTGACTCTGCATCAAAAGCTGAAAATATGTAGTCGCGAAGTCATTTCGAGAAATCGACGTTTTAAGTTTCGGTTTCCAAATTCAAACGGATGTATCTTCGCCAATAATTGTCAGAAGTTAGAATTTCTTTCAACATTATGAAGCCCTTTTTATATATTTTGATTCTGCATCAAAAGCTGAAAATATGTAGTCTCGAAGTCATTTCGAGAAATTGACGTTTTAAGTTTCTGTTTCCAAATTCAAACGGATGTATCTTCGCCAATAATTGTCAGAAGTTAGAGTTTCTTTCAACATTATGAAGCCCTTTTTATATATTTTGACTCTGCTTCAAAAGCTGAAAATATGTAGTCTCGAAGTCATTTCGAGAAATTGACGTTTTAAGTTTCTGTTTCCAAATTCAAACGGATGTATCTTCGCCAATAATTGTCAGAAGTTAGAGTTTCTTTCAACATTATGAAGCCCTTTTTATATATTTTGACTCTGCATCAAAAGCTGAAAATATGTAGTCTCGAAGTCATTTCGAGAAATTGACGTTTTAAGTTTCTGTTTCCAAATTCAAACGGATGTATCTTCGCCAATAATTGTCAGAAGTTAGAATTTCATTCAACATTTTGAAGCCCTTTTTATATATTTTGACTATGCATCAAAAGCTGAAAATATGTAGTCTCGAAGTCATTTCGAGAAATTGACGTTTTAAGTTTCTGTTTCCAAATTCAAACGGATGTATCTTCGCCAATAATTGTCAGAAGTTAGAATTTCTTTCAACATTATGAAGCCCTTTTTATATATTTTGACTCTGCATCAAAAGCTGAAAATATGTAGTCTCGAAGTCATTTCGAGAAATTGACGTTTTAAGTTTCTGTTTCCAAATTCAAATGGATGTATCTTCGCCAATAATTGTCAGAAGTTAGAATTTCTTTCAACATTATGAAGACATTTTTATATATTTTGACTCTGCATCAAAAGCTGAAAATATGTAGTCGCGAAGTCATTTCGAGAAATCGACGTTTTAAGTTTCGGTTTCCAAATTCAAACGGATGTATCTTCGCCAATAATTGTCAGAAGTTAGAATTTCTTTCAACATTATGAAGCCCTTTTTATATATTTTGACTCTGCATCAAAAGCTGAAAATATGTAGTCTCGAAGTCATTTCGAGAAATTGACGTTTTAAGTTTCTGTTTCCAAATTCAAATGGATGTATCTTCGCCAATAATTGTCAGAAGTTAGAATTTCTTTCAACATTATGAAGACATTTTTATATATTTTGACTCTGCATCAAAAGCTGAAAATATGTAGTCTTGAAGTCATTTCGAGAAATCGACGTTTTAAGTTTCTGTTTCCAAATTCAAACGGATGTATCTTCGCCAATAATTGTCAGAAGTTAGAATTTCTTTCAACATTATGAAGCCCTTTTTATATATTTTGATTCTGCATCAAAAGCTGAAAATATGTAGTCTCGAAGTCATTTCGAGAAATTGACGTTTTAAGTTTCTGTTTCCAAATTCAAACGGATGTATCTTCGCCAATAATTGTCAGAAGTTAGAGTTTCTTTCAACATTATGAAGCCCTTTTTATATATTTTGACTCTGCTTC
The DNA here is from genome assembly GCF_018153295.1 of Drosophila grimshawi. Classification (NCBI taxonomy): domain Eukaryota; kingdom Metazoa; phylum Arthropoda; class Insecta; order Diptera; family Drosophilidae; genus Drosophila; species Drosophila grimshawi. The sequence continues at coordinate 15,312 of NW_025062642.1, read as the reverse complement.
AAAAGCTGAAAATATGTAGTCTCGAAGTCATTTCGAGAAATTGACGTTTTAAGTTTCTGTTTCCAAATTCAAACGGATGTATCTTCGCCAATAATTGTCAGAAGTTAGAGTTTCTTTCAACATTATGAAGCCCTTTTTATATATTTTGACTCTGCATCAAAAGCTGAAAATATGTAGTCTCGAAGTCATTTCGAGAAATTGACGTTTTAAGTTTCTGTTTCCAAATTCAAACGGATGTATCTTCGCCAATAATTGTCAGAAGTTAGAATTTCTTTCAACATTATGAAGCCCTTTTTATATATTTTGACTCTGCATCGAAAGCTGAAAATATGTAGTCTCGAAGTCATTTCGAGAAATTGACGTTTTAAGTTTCTGTTTCCAAATTCAAATGGATGTATCTTCGCCAATAATTGTCAGAAGTTAGAATTTCTTTCAACATTATGAAGACATTTTTATATATTTTGACTCTGCATCAAAAGCTGAAAATATGTAGTCGCGAAGTCATTTCGAGAAATCGACGTTTTAAGTTTCGGTTTCCAAATTCAAACGGATGTATCTTCGCCAATAATTGTCAGAAGTTAGAATTTCTTTCAACATTATGAAGCCCTTTTTATATATTTTGACTCTGCATCAAAAGCTGAAAATATGTAGTCTCGAAGTCATTTCGAGAAATTGACGTTTTAAGTTTCTGTTTCCAAATTCAAATGGATGTATCTTCGCCAATAATTGTCAGAAGTTAGAATTTCTTTCAACATTATGAAGACATTTTTATATATTTTGACTCTGCATCAAAAGCTGAAAATATGTAGTCTTGAAGTCATTTCGAGAAATCGACGTTTTAAGTTTCTGTTTCCAAATTCAAACGGATGTATCTTCGCCAATAATTGTCAGAAGTTAGAATTTCTTTCAACATTATGAAGCCCTTTTTATATATTTTGATTCTGCATCAAAAGCTGAAAATATGTAGTCTCGAAGTCATTTCGAGAAATTGACGTTTTAAGTTTCTGTTTCCAAATTCAAACGGATGTATCTTCGCCAATAATTGTCAGAAGTTAGAGTTTCTTTCAACATTATGAAGCCCTTTTTATATATTTTGACTCTGCATCAAAAGCTGAAAATATGTAGTCTCGAAGTCATTTCGAGAAATTGACGTTTTAAGTTTCTGTTTCCAAATTCAAATGGATGTATCTTCGCCAATAATTGTCAGAAGTTAGAATTTCTTACAACATTATGAAGCCCTTTTTATATATTTTGACCCTGCATCAAAAGCTGAAAATATGTAGTCTCGAAGTCATTTCGAGAAATTGACGTTTTAAGTTTCTGTTTCCAAATTCAAACGGATGTATCTTCGCCAATAATTGTCAGAAGTTAGAATTTCTTTCAACATTTTGAAGCCCTTTTTATATATTTTGACTATGCATCAAAAGCTGAAAATATGTAGTCTCGAAGTCATTTCGAGAAATCGACGTTTTAAGTTTCTGTTTCCAAATTCAAACGGATGTATCTTCGCCAATAATTGTCAGACGTTAGAATTTCTTTCAACATTATGAAGCCCTTTTTATATATTTTGATTCTGCATCAAAAGCTGAAAATATGTAGTCGCGAAGTCATTTCGAGAAATTGACGTTTTAAGTTTCTGTTTCCAAATTCAAACGGATGTATCTTCGCCAATAATTGTCAGAAGTTAGAGTTTCTTTCAACAATTTGAAGCCCTTTTTATATATTTTGACTCTGCTTCAAAAGCTGAAAATATGTAGTCTCGAAGTCATTTCGAGAAATTGACGTTTTAAGTTTCTGTTTCCAAATTCAAACGGATGTATCTTCGCCAATAATTGTCAGAAGTTAGAGTTTCTTTCAACATTATGAAGCCCTTTTTATATATTTTGACCCTGCATCAAAAGCTGAAAATATGTAGTCTCGAAGTCATTTCGAGAAATTGACGTTTTAAGTTTCTGTTTCCAAATTCAAACGGATGTATCTTCGCCAATAATTGTCAGAAGTTAGAATTTCTTTCAACATTTTGAAGCCCTTTTTATATATTTTGACTATGCATCAAAAGCTGAAAATATGTAGTCTCGAAGTCATTTCGAGAAATTGACGTTTTAAGTTTCTGTTTCCAAATTCAAACGGATGTATCTTCGCCAATAATTGTCAGAAGTTAGAATTTCTTTCAACATTATGAAGCCCTTTTTATATATTTTGACTCTGCATCAAAAGCTGAAAATATGTAGTCTCGAAGTCATTTCGAGAAATTGACGTTTTAAGTTTCTGTTTCCAAATTCAAATGGATGTATCTTCGCCAATAATTGTCAGAAGTTAGAATTTCTTTCAACATTATGAAGCCCTTTTTATATATTTTGACTCTGCATCAAAAGCTGAAAATATGTAGTCGCGAAGTCATTTCGAGAAATCGACGTTTTAAGTTTCGGTTTCCAAATTCAAACGGATGTATCTTCGCCAATAATTGTCAGAAGTTAGAATTTCTTTCAACATTATGAAGCCCTTTTTATATATTTTGATTCTGCATCAAAAGCTGAAAATATGTAGTCTCGAAGTCATTTCGAGAAATTGACGTTTTAAGTTTCTGTTTCTAAATTCAAACGGATGTATCTTCGCCAATAATTGTCAGAAGTCAGAGTTTCTTTCAACATTATGAAGCCCTTTTTATATATTTTGACTCTGCTTCAAAAGCTGAAAATATGTAGTCTCGAAGTCATTTCGAGAAATTGACGTTTTAAGTTTCTGTTTCCAAATTCAAACGGATGTATCTTCGCCAATAATTGTCAGAAGTTAGAGTTTCTTTCAACATTATGAAGCCCTTTTTATATATTTTGACCCTGCATCAAAAACTGAAAATATGTAGTCTCGAAGTCATTTCGAGAAATCGACGTTTTAAGTTTCTGTTTCCAAATTCAAACGGATGTATCTTCGCCAATAATTGTCAGAAGTTAGAATTTCTTTCAACATTATGAAGCCCTTTTTATATATTTTGACTCTGCATCAAAAGCTGAAAATATGTAGTCTCGAAGTCATTTCGAGAAATTGACGTTTTAAGTTTCTGTTTCCAAATTCAAATGGATGTATCTTCGCCAATAATTGTCAGAAGTTAGAATTTCTTTCAACATTATGAAGCCCTTTTTATATATTTTGACTCTGCATCAAAAGCTGAAAATATGTAGTCTCGAAGTCATTTCGAGAAATCGACGTTTTAAGTTTCTGTCTCCGAATTCCAACCGATGTATCTTCACCCATAATTGTCCGAAGTTACAATTTCGTTCTGCATTATGAAGCCCTTTTTATATATTTTGACTCTGCCTCCAAAGCTGAAAATATGTAGTCTCGAGCTCATTTCGAGAAATTGACGTTTTAAGTTTCTGTTTCCTAATTCACACTGATGTATCTTCCCCCATAATTGTCATAAGTTAGAATTTCTTTCAGCCTTATGAAGCCCATTTTCATATTTTGACTATGCATCACAAGCTGAAAATATGTAGTCTCGAAGTCATTTCGAGAAATTGACGTTTGTCGTTTCCGTTTCCAAATTCAAACGGATGTATCTTCGCCAACAATTGTCAGACGTTTGAATTTCTTTCAACATTATGAAGACCTTTGTATATATTTTGACTCTGCGTCAAAAGCTGAAAATATGTAGTCTCGAAGTCATTTCCAGAAATTGACGTTTCTAGTTTCCGTTTCCAAATTCAAACGGATGTATCTTCGGCAACAATAGTCAGACGTTAGAATTTCTTGCAACATTATGAAGACGGTTGTATATATTTCGACTCTGCGTCAAAAGCTGAAAATATGTAGTCTCGAAGTCATTTCGAGAAAATGACGTTTTAAGTTTCTGTTTCCAAATTCAAACGGATGTATCTTCGCCAATAATTGTCAGAAGTTAGAGTTTCTTTCAACATTATGAAGCCCTTTTTATATATTTTGACTCTGCATCAAAAGCTGAAAATATGTAGTCTCGAAGTCATTTCGAGAAATTGACGTTTTAAGTTTCTGTTTCCAAATTCAAACGGATGTATCTTCGCCAATAATTGTCAGAAGTTAGAGTTTCTTTCAACATTATGAAGCCCTTTTTATATATTTTGACTCTGCATCAAAAGCTGAAAATATGTAGTCTCGAAGTCATTTCGAGAAATTGACGTTTTAAGTTTCTGTTTCCAAATTCAAACGGATGTATCTTCGCCAATAATTGTCAGAAGTTAGAATTTCTTTCAACATTATGAAGCCCTTTTTATATATTTTGACTCTGCATCGAAAGCTGAAAATATGTAGTCTCGAAGTCATTTCGAGAAATTGACGTTTTAAGTTTCTGTTTCCAAATTCAAATGGATGTATCTTCGCCAATAATTGTCAGAAGTTAGAATTTCTTTCAACATTATGAAGACATTTTTATATATTTTGACTCTGCATCAAAAGCTGAAAATATGTAGTCGCGAAGTCATTTCGAGAAATCGACGTTTTAAGTTTCGGTTTCCAAATTCAAACGGATGTATCTTCGCCAATAATTGTCAGAAGTTAGAATTTCTTTCAACATTATGAAGCCCTTTTTATATATTTTGACTCTGCATCAAAAGCTGAAAATATGTAGTCTCGAAGTCATTTCGAGAAATTGACGTTTTAAGTTTCTGTTTCCAAATTCAAATGGATGTATCTTCGCCAATAATTGTCAGAAGTTAGAATTTCTTTCAACATTATGAAGACATTTTTATATATTTTGACTCTGCATCAAAAGCTGAAAATATGTAGTCTTGAAGTCATTTCGAGAAATCGACGTTTTAAGTTTCTGTTTCCAAATTCAAACGGATGTATCTTCGCCAATAATTGTCAGAAGTTAGAATTTCTTTCAACATTATGAAGCCCTTTTTATATATTTTGATTCTGCATCAAAAGCTGAAAATATGTAGTCTCGAAGTCATTTCGAGAAATTGACGTTTTAAGTTTCTGTTTCCAAATTCAAACGGATGTATCTTCGCCAATAATTGTCAGAAGTTAGAGTTTCTTTCAACATTATGAAGCCCTTTTTATATATTTTGACTCTGCTTCAAAAGCTGAAAATATGTAGTCTCGAAGTCATTTCGAGAAATTGACGTTTTAAGTTTCTGTTTCCAAATTCAAACGGATGTATCTTCGCCAATAATTGTCAGAAGTTAGAGTTTCTTACAACATTATGAAGCCCTTTTTATATATTTTGACCCTGCATCAAAAGCTGAAAATATGTAGTCTCGAAGTCATTTCGAGAAATTGACGTTTTAAGTTTCTGTTTCCAAATTCAAACGGATGTATCTTCGCCAATAATTGTCAGAAGTTAGAATTTCTTTCAACATTTTGAAGCCCTTTTTATATATTTTGACTATGCATAAAAAGCTGAAAATATGTAGTCTCGAAGTCATTTCGAGAAATCGACGTTTTAAGTTTCTGTTTCCAAATTCAAACGGATGTATCTTCGCCAATAATTGTCAGACGTTAGAATTTCTTTCAACATTATGAAGCCCTTTTTATATATTTTGATTCTGCATCAAAAGCTGAAAATATGTAGTCGCGAAGTCATTTCGAGAAATTGACGTTTTAAGTTTCTGTTTCCAAATTCAAACGGATGTATCTTCGCCAATAATTGTCAGAAGTTAGAGTTTCTTTCAACAATTTGAAGCCCTTTTTATATATTTTGACTCTGCTTCAAAAGCTGAAAATATGTAGTCTCGAAGTCATTTCGAGAAATTGACGTTTTAAGTTTCTGTTTCCAAATTCAAACGGATGTATCTTCGCCAATAATTGTCAGAAGTTAGAGTTTCTTTCAACATTATGAAGCCCTTTTTATATATTTTGACCCTGCATCAAAAGCTGAAAATATGTAGTCTCGAAGTCATTTCGAGAAATTGACGTTTTAAGTTTCTGTTTCCAAATTCAAACGGATGTATCTTCGCCAATAATTGTCAGAAGTTAGAATTTCTTTCAACATTTTGAAGCCCTTTTTATATATTTTGACTATGCATCAAAAGCTGAAAATATGTAGTCTCGAAGTCATTTCGAGAAATTGACGTTTTAAGTTTCTGTTTCCAAATTCAAACGGATGTATCTTCGCCAATAATTGTCAGAAGTTAGAATTTCTTTCAACATTATGAAGCCCTTTTTATATATTTTGACTCTGCATCAAAAGCTGAAAATATGTAGTCTCGAAGTCATTTCGAGAAATTGACGTTTTAAGTTTCTGTTTCCAAATTCAAATGGATGTATCTTCGCCAATAATTGTCAGAAGTTAGAATTTCTTTCAACATTATGAAGCCCTTTTTATATATTTTGACTCTGCATCAAAAGCTGAAAATATGTAGTCGCGAAGTCATTTCGAGAAATCGACGTTTTAAGTTTCGGTTTCCAAATTCAAACGGATGTATCTTCGCCAATAATTGTCAGAAGTTAGAATTTCTTTCAACATTATGAAGCCCTTTTTATATATTTTGATTCTGCATCAAAAGCTGAAAATATGTAGTCTCGAAGTCATTTCGAGAAATTGACGTTTTAAGTTTCTGTTTCTAAATTCAAACGGATGTATCTTCGCCAATAATTGTCAGAAGTTAGAATTTCTTTCAACATTATGAAGCCCTTTTTATATATTTTGATTCTGCATCAAAAGCTGAAAATATGTAGTCTCGAAGTCATTTCGAGAAATTGACGTTTTAAGTTTCTGTTCTCAAATTCAAACGGATGTATCTTCGCCAATAATTGTCAGAAGTCAGAATTTCATTCAACATTATGAAGCCCTTTTTATATATTTTGACCCTGCATCAAAAGCTGAAAATATGTAGTCTCGAAGCCATTTCGAGAAATTGACGTTTTAAGTTTCCTGTTTCCAATTCAAACGGATGTATCTTCGCCAATAATTGTCAGAAGTCAGAATTTCATTCAACATTATGAAGCCCTTTTTATATATTTTGACTATGCATCAAAAGCTGAAAATATGAAGTCACGAAGCCGTTTTGAGAAATTGACGTTTTAAGTTTCTGTTTCCAAATTCAAACGGATGTATCTTCGCCAATAATTGTCAGAAGTTAGAGTTTCTTGCGACATTGCGAAGCCCTTTTTATATATTTTGAGTCTGCATCACAAGCAGAAAATATGTAGTCTCGAAGTCATTTCGAGAAATTGACGTGTAATGTTTCTGTTTCCCATGTAAACGGATGTATGTTCGCCAAACATTGTCAGAAGTTAGAATTTCTTTCAACATTATGAAGCCCTTTTTATATATTTTGACTATGCATCAAAAGCTGAAAATATGTAGTCTCGAAGTCATTTCGAGAAATCGACGTTTTAAGTTTCTGTTTCCAAATTCAAACGGATGTATCTTCGCCAATAATTGTCAGACGTTAGAATTTCTTTCAACATTATGAAGCCCTTTTTATATATTTTGATTCTGCATCAAAAGCTGAAAATATGTAGTCGCGAAGTCATTTCGAGAAATTGACGTTTTAAGTTTCTGTTTCCAAATTCAAACGGATGTATCTTCGCCAATAATTGTCAGAAGTTAGAGTTTCTTTCAACAATTTGAAGCCCTTTTTATATATTTTGACTCTGCTTCAAAAGCTGAAAATATGTAGTCTCGAAGTCATTTCGAGAAATTGACGTTTTAAGTTTCTGTTTCCAAATTCAAACGGATGTATCTTCGCCAATAATTGTCAGAAGTTAGAGTTTCTTTCAACATTATGAAGCCCTTTTTATATATTTTGACCCTGCATCAAAAGCTGAAAATATGTAGTCTCGAAGTCATTTCGAGAAATTGACGTTTTAAGTTTCTGTTTCCAAATTCAAACGGATGTATCTTCGCCAATAATTGTCAGAAGTTAGAATTTCTTTCAACATTTTGAAGCCCTTTTTTATATATTTTGACTATGCATCAAAAGCTGAAAATATGTAGTCTCGAAGTCATTTCGAGAAATTGACGTTTTAAGTTTCTGTTTCCAAATTCAAACGGATGTATCTTCGCCAATAATTGTCAGAAGTTAGAATTTCTTTCAACATTATGAAGCCCTTTTTATATATTTTGACTCTGCATCAAAAGCTGAAAATATGTAGTCTCGAAGTCATTTCGAGAAATTGACGTTTTAAGTTTCTGTTTCCAAATTCAAATGGATGTATCTTCGCCAATAATTGTCAGAAGTTAGAATTTCTTTCAACATTATGAAGCCCTTTTTATATATTTTGACTCTGCATCAAAAGCTGAAAATATGTAGTCGCGAAGTCATTTCGAGAAATCGACGTTTTAAGTTTCGGTTTCCAAATTCAAACGGATGTATCTTCGCCAATAATTGTCAGAAGTTAGAATTTCTTTCAACATTATGAAGCCCTTTTTATATATTTTGATTCTGCATCAAAAGCTGAAAATATGTAGTCTCGAAGTCATTTCGAGAAATTGACGTTTTAAGTTTCTGTTTCTAAATTCAAACGGATGTATCTTCGCCAATAATTGTCAGAAGTCAGAATTTCTTTCAACATTATGAAGCCCTTTTTTATATATTTTGACTCTGCATCAAAAGCTGAAAATATGTAGTCTCGAAGTCATTTCGAGAAATTGACGTTTTAAGTTTCTGTTTCCAAATTCAAACGGATGTATCTTCGCCAATAATTGTCAGAAGTTAGAGTTTCTTTCAACATTATGAAGCCCTTTTTATATATTTTGACTCTGCATCAAAAGCTGAAAATATGTAGTCTCGAAGCCATTTCGACAAATTGACGTTTTAAGTTTCTGTTTCCAAATTCAAACGGATGTATCTTCGCCAATAATTGTCAGAAGTTAGAATTTCTTTCAACATTATGAAGCCCTTTTTATATATTTTGACTCTGCATCAAAAGCTGAAAATATGTAGTCTCGAAGTCATTTCGAGAAATTGACGTTTTAAGTTTCTGTTTCCAAATTCAAATGGATGTATCTTCGCCAATAATTGTCAGAAGTTAGAATTTCTTTCAACATTATGAAGCCCTTTTTATATATTTTGACTCTGCATCAAAAGCTGAAAATATGTAGTCTCGAAGTCATTTCGAGAAATCGACGTTTTAAGTTTCTGTCTCCAAATTCAAACTGATGTATCTTCGCCAATAATTGTCAGAAGTTAGAATTTCTTTCAACATTATGAAGCCCGTTTTATATATTTTGACTCTGCATCAAAAGCTGAAAATATGTAGTCTCGAAGTCATTTCGAGAAATTGACGTTCTAAGTTTCTGTTTCCTAATTCAAATGGATGTATCTTCGCCAATAATTGTCAGAAGTTAGAATTTCTTTCAACATTATGAAGCCCTTTTTATATATTTTGATTCTGCATCAAAAGCTGAAAATATGTAGTCTCAAAGTCATTTCGCGAAATTGACGTTTTAAGTTTCTGTTTCCAAATTCAAACGGATGTATCTTCGCCAATAATTGTCAGAAGTTAGAATTTCTTTCAACATTATGAAGCCCTTTTTATATATTTTGACTCTGCATCGAAAGCTGAAAATATGTAGTCTCGAAGTCATTTCGAGAAATTGACGTTTTAAGTTTCGGTTTCCAAATTCAAACGGATGTATCTTCGCCAATAATTGTCAGAAGTTAGAATTTCTTTCAACATTATGAACCCCTTTTCATATATTTTGAATCTGCATCAAAAGCTGAAAATATGTAGTCGCGAAGTCATTTCGAGAAACTGAGGTTTTACGTTTCTGTTTCCAAATTCAAACGGATGTAGCTTCGCCAATAATTGTCAGAAGTTAGAATTTCTTTCAACATTATGAAGCCCTTTTTATATATTTTGATTCTGCATCAAAAGCTGAAAATATGTAGTCGCAAAGTCATTTCGCGAAATTGACGTTTTAAGTTTCGGTTTCCAAATTCAAACGGATGTATCTTCGCCAATAATTGTCAGAAGTTAGAATTTCTTTCAACATTTTGAAGCCCTTTTTATATATTTTGACTATGCATCAAAAGCTGAAAATATGTAGTCTCGAAGTCATTTCGAGAAATCGACGTTTTAAGTTTCTGTTTCCAAATTCAAACGGATGTATCTTCGCCAATAATTGTCAGAAGTTAGAATTTCTTTCAACATTATGAAGCCCTTTTTATATATTTTGATTCTGCATCAAAAGCTGAAAATATGTAGTCTCGAAGTCATTTCGAGAAATTGACGTTTTAAGTTTCTGTTTCCAAATTCAAACGGATGTATCTTCGCCAATAATTGTCAGAAGATAGAATTTCTTTCAACATTATGAAGCCCTTTTTATATATTTTGATTCTGCATCAAAAGCTGAAAATATGTAGCCGCAAAGTCATTTCGCGAAATTGACGTTTTAAGTTTCTGTTTCCAAATTCAAACGGATGTATCTTCGCCAATAATTGTCAGAAGTTAGAATTTCTTTCAACATTATGAAGCCCTTTTTATATATTTTGACTCTGCATCAAAAGCTGAAAATATGTAGTCGCGAAGTCATTTCGAGAAATCGACGTTTTAAGTTTCGGTTTCCAAATTCAAACGGATGTATCTTCGCCAATAATTGTCAGAAGTTAGAATTTCTTTCAACATTATGAAGCCCTTTTTATATATTTTGATTCTGCATCAAAAGCTGAAAATATGTAGTCTCGAAGTCATTTCGAGAAATTGACGTTTTAAGTTTCTGTTTCTAAATTCAAACGGATGTATCTTCGCCAATAATTGTCAGAAGTTAGAGTTTCTTTCAACATTATGAAGCCCTTTTTATATATTTTGACTCTGCATCATAAGCTGAAAATATGTAGTCTCGAAGTCATTTCGAGAAATTGACGTTTTAAGTTTCGGTTTCCAAATTCAAACGGATGTATCTTCGCCAATAATTGTCAGCAGTTAGAATTTCTTTCAACATTATGAAGCCCTTTTTATATATTTTGATTCTGCATCAAAAGCTGAAAATATGTAGTCTCGAAGTCATTTCGAGAAATCGACGTTTTAAGTTTCTGTTTCCAAATTCAAACGGATGTATCTTCGCCAATAATTGTCAGAAGTTAGAATTTCTTTCAACATTATGAAGCCCTTTTTATATATTTTGATTCTGCATCAAAAGCTGAAAATATGTAGTCCCGAAGTCATTTCGAGAAATTGACGTTTTAAGTTTCTGTTTCCAAATTCAAACGGATGTATCTTCGCCAATAATTGTCAGAAGTTAGAATTTCTTTCAACATTATGAAGCCCTTTTTATATATTTTGACCCTGCATCAAAAGCTGAAAATATGTAGTCTCGAAGTCATTTCGAGAAATTGACGTTTTAAGTTTCTGTTTCCAAATTCAAACGGATGTATCTTCGCCAATAATTGTCAGAAGTTAGAATTTCTTTCAACATTATACCCCTTTTTATATTTTTTTTTTATTCTTCAAAAGCTGAAAATATTTTTTTTTTGAGTTATTTTTTGAGAAATTGGCGTTTAAGTTTTTTGACTGCCTAATTCAAACGGATGTATATAAGGAAGATACATCCGTTTGAATTTGGAAACAGAAACTTAAAACGTCAATTTCTCGAAATGACTTCGCGACTACATATTTTCAGCTTTTGATGCAGAATCAAAAATATATAAAAAGGGCTTCATAATGTTGAAAGAAATTCTAACTTCTGACAATTATTGGCGAAGATACATCCGTTTGAATTTGGAAACAGAAACTTAAAACGTCAATTTCTCGAAATGACTTTGAGACTACATATTTTCAGCTTTTGATGCAGAGTCAAAATATATAAAAAGGGCTTCATAATGTTGAAAGAAATTCTAACTTCTGACAATTATTGGCGAAGATACATCCGTTTGAATTTGGAAACAGAAACTTAAAACGTCAATTTCGCGAAATGACTTCGAGACTACATATTTTCAGCTTTTGATGCAGAATCAAAATATATAAAAAGGGCTTCATAATGTTGAAAGAAATTCTAACTTCTGACAATTATTGGCGAAGATACATCCATTTGAATTTGGAAACAGAAACTTAAACGTCAATTTCTCGAAATGACTTCGAGACTACATATTTTCGCTTTTTGATGCAGAATCAAAATATATAAAAAGGGCTTCATAATGTTGAAAGAAATTCTAACTTCTGACAATTATTGGCGAAGATACATCCGTTTGAATTTGGAAACAGAAACTTAAACGTCAATTTCTCGAAAATGACTTCGAGACTACATATTTTCAGCTTTTGATGCAGAATCAAAATATATAAAAGGGCTTCATAATGTTGAAAGAAATTCTAACTTCTGACAATTATTGGCGAAGATACATCCGTTTGAATTTGGAAACAGAAACTTAAAACGTCAATTTCTCGAAATGATTTCGAGACTACATATTTTCAGCTTTTGATGCAGAGTCAAAATATATAAAAAAGGGCTTCATAATGTTGAAAGAAATTCTAACTTCTGACAATTATTGGCGAAGATACATCCGTTTGAATTTGGAAACAGAGACTTAAACGTCGATTTCTCGAAATGACTTCCGAGACTTCATATTTTCGGCTTTTGATGCAGAATCAAAATATATAAAAAGGGCTTCATAATGTTGAAAGAAATTCTAACTTCTGACAATTATTGACGAAGATACATCCGTTTGAATTTGGAAACAGAAACTTAAAACGTCAATTTCTCGAAATGACTTCGAGACTACATATTTTCAGCTTTGATGCTTAGTCAAAATATATAAAAAGGGCTTCATAATGTTGAAAGAAATTCTAACTTCTGACAATTATTGGCGAAGATACATCCGTTTGAATTTGGAAACAGAAACTTAAAACGTCAATTTCTCGAAATGACTTCGAGACTACATATTTTCAGCTTTTGATGCAGAGTCAAAATATATAAAAAGCTCATATGTTGGATTCACTAAAAAGGGCTTCATATGTTGAAAGAAATTCAAACTCTGACAATTATTGACGAAGATACATCCGTTTTAATTTGGAAACAGAAACTAAAAACGTCAATTTCTCGAGGTGACTTCGAGGACTACATATTTTCAGCTTTTGATACTGATCAAAATATGTAAAAAGGGCTTCATCTGTTGAAAGAAATTCTAACTGCTGACAGTTATTGGCGAAGATACCATCCCGTTTGAGCCCGGAAACAGAAGCCCAAAGCGTCAATTTCTCGAACTGACTTCGAGACTACATATTTTCAGCTTGTGCAGAGGCAAGAAATATAAAAAGGCTTCATATGTTGAAAGAAATTCCAGCTTCTGACAATTATTGGCGAAGACCATCCGTTTGAACGGAAAGAGAAACTTAAAACGTCAGTTTCGCAAAATGATTTCGAGACTACATATTTTTCAGCTTTTGATACAGAATCAAGATAAATACAAAGGGTTCATAATGTTGAAAGGAGGCCTAACTGCTGACAATTATTGGCGAAGATAGTCCGCTTTGAACTTGGAAGCAGAAGCTGAAGGCGTCGATTTCTCGAAATGACTTCGAGACTACATATTTTCGGCTTTATAAAAGGCGAAGAGGGCAACTTCTGACAGTGTGGCGAGAATCCATCCGTTTGTTGAAAAAATTTCTCGGAAAATGGCGTTACATGTTGCGCCGGCTTTGACATGCAGGGTCAAGATATATAAAGGGCTTCATGAAGCTCTTTGAGAGAAATTCCTAGCTTCTGACAGTTATTGGCAAAGATACATCCGTTTGAGCGGCAACAGACAACTAAAAGGTCGGTCTTCTCCAGTGACTCGAAGACTTATATTTTCGGCTTTGATACAGAATCAAAATATATGAAAAAGGCTTCACATGTTGAAAGAAGGTCTAACTTCTGACAGGTGTGGCGAAGGTGGTCCGCTGGCGTACGGAGCCAGAAACTTAAGGCGTCAATTTCTGGATGACTTCGAGACTGCATTTTCGGCTTTGAACTGCAAAGTCAAATGTTATAAAAGGGCTTCACCCGTTGAAGAAATTCACAACTTCCTGACGGTTATTGGCGAAGGTACTCCGTTTGAACTTCCGGAAACCCGAAGCTGAAGGCGTCAATCCTACTCGAAGTACCTTCGCGACTACCATATTTTCAGCTTTGTCTGACCCTGCAGGGAATCAAGCAATATAAAAAGAGCTTCATATGTTGAAGAAAGTCTGACTTCTGACAATTATTGGCGAAGATACATGTTATTTCGAAGCGAAGCTTCAAAACGTCAATTTCTCAGTGACTCTTTAGACTTTATATTTTCGGCTTTGACCTTCGGAGTCAAGCTATATGAAGGGCTTCATATGTTGAAGACAATACCAACTACGGTTAATTGGGGCAGCCCATCCGTTTGAATTTGAAACAGAAACTAAAAAGTCAATTTCACGCAATGACCTTTCGAGACTACATATTTTCAGCTTTTAATGCAGAATCAAAATATATAAGAGCTTCAATATTGACAGAGAATCTAACTTCTGCCAGCGGGCCATCCGTTTGGCCCAGGAAACAGAGACTGAAAGCGTCGATTTCTCGAGGCCTGACTTCGGGACTACATATTTTCAGCTTTTCACGGAGAATCAAAATATATACAAAAGGGCTTCATGGAGAAATTCTAACTCTGACAATTATTGGCGAACATCCATCCATTTGAATTTCGGACCAGAAACACAAAACGTCAATTTCTCGAAATGACTTCGAGACTGTATTTTCGGCTTTTGTCTGCAGTATCAAAATAGACAAGGAGGCTTCATAATGTTGAAAGTCTAACTTCTGATGGCAAGATGTCCCCTTTGAATTTCAGAGCAGAAGCAATTTCTCGAAATGACTTTGAGAATTTTCAGCTTTTATCTGAAGTCATAATATATAAAGGGAGCAGCATGTGTTGAAAGAATTCTAAATTCTGACAGTGATTGGCGAATTTTTTTTACATTCGTTTGAACTCGAAGCAAGCAAACGTCAATTTCATAATGACTATTTTCAGCACGATGAAGAGGGGGTCAAATTAGCAAAGGAGTTCATAATGTTGAAAATTCTAGCTTCTGACAATTATTGTTTTATCTTCCGTTTAGAAAAGCAAGCACCAAAACGTCAATTTCTGGAAATGACTTCGAGGACTCTGTATTTTCGGCTTTTGTGCAGAGATCAAAAAACCTTAGCAAAGGGCTTCATAATATTGAAGAAATTCTAACCCCGACAAGGCGAAGATACATCCGTTGAATTTGAAGCCGAAGCGGAAGAGCGTCTATTTAGTTATTCGCATTTTTCGGCTTTTATTTGCAAATCAAATATATAAAAAGGGCTTCATAATGTTGAGAAAGAAGGGCTTCTGCCAGTGTGGCGAAGTACATCCGTTTGTGAAACAGAAAACGAAAACGTCAATTTCTCGAAATGAC